>NC_090251.1:26140572-26155572 GCF_037325665.1 Littorina saxatilis
CACGCCCACGAAAGGGCCGGAAATGGAAGGGACTACTGTATATCATAAACAGGTCAAACTATGTTGTACTAGACATCGGCTTACACTCTAATTGTGAGACAAACCCTCAATATTGGCTATGTAGAACCCCTAAAGATTTACACAGTGTGTTATCCCGTGTGTCGTAAACCGATCGAGGGACGTCGTTTCAAATACCTAAAGTAAACAAGCAAGCAAAGAAACACAAAACAACAGAAATATGCAAGAACTGTGCATTCTCGAAGGTACAATAATTTAATATCAGTTATAATGCTCATGCGTGTTTAGGCAAGTCTCCTTTCGGTAAATGCAGTGCACGTAAATATTAAGAGACCGTTGAATGAATTAAACTACTTACCTTATGGTATAGATTAAGCAGCAACAACATTCATCTGTTCGGTCGACGCTACCTGCTACACTGACTTTACTTTGGCACAGTGTCTACTTTTACCTGCACATACATAGCTTGTACTTAGGCCAAAAAAAAAAAATTGTCTGTTTAGGGTAACCCGACCGACCCTATCGATTTGGCGCCGACCCAAAAACTGTTTTTGGATTTCAAAAAAAAAAAAAAAAAAAAAGAGGTAAAAATGCTAAAAAGAGACATTTGGCGTTTCTTTCTCTCCCTTTCTCTCTGTTTTATTTATACGTTAGTTTTGAAACATGTATTCATCAAATATAAGAAGTGAATGTTCAGCCATAACATAGCATTTACACACACACACACACACACACACACACACACAAAAAAAAAATTTACCTACCTACCGACCCTACTTTTTTTGGTCATGTTACCCTAAACAGACAATATTTTTTTTTTGGCCTTAGCTTTAAACTTCCTGATGGTCCGTGTTTTGCCGACACCCACCTATTTATATCAGTGTATAAGTACATGTAGCAGTAAAATGTAATCGAGTTATCTGTTGTATTGAGGGAGGTAGTAAATATCAGACGTGCGTGCGTGTGTGTGTGTGTGTGTGTGTGTGTGTATGTGTGTGTGTGTGTGTATGTTAGTGTGTGTGCGTGTGTGTTAGTGTGTGTGTGTGTGTGTGTGTGTGTGTGTGCGTGTGTGTGTGTGTGTGTAAGTATGTGTGTAAGTATATGTGTGTGTGTAAGTGTGTGTGTGTGTGTGTGCGTGTGTGTGTGTGTGTATGTATGTGCGTGTGTGTGTGTGTTTGTGTATGTGTGCGTGTGTGTGTGTGTGTGTGTGCGTGTGTGTGTGTGTGTGTGCGTGTGTGTGTGCGTGTGTGTGTGTGTGTGTGTGTGTGTGTGTGTGTGGAGGGTTGGATGGGTGGGTGGGTGCTTGTGTGTGCTTGAACGAATAAGACGGCGGTGGTTTTCCTCGTAGATGAATCAGTATATAGCACATGCATTTCCTTAAACAGATCGTGTTACTGACAACTAAACAGAGAATTCCCGATGGCTTGCTTGACTTAATGTCCAAAGTAGGCAGTTTAGGGTATGGAGAATGACCAGGAAACCAAACGAGCCGTTAGGCATATGTTTTATATATATAGAATCTATATATGTGACCCTCCACCACGAAATGAATCGCATGTCACCTCGCGCGGTTCTGCGCTGGGCTTAATATAAGTCCGGGGAGTGTCTGGTAACAGTGTGAGGGTCACCTTAGTCACAGGTTTATAACCCAAACAGTTCGCTCTTCTTTTCTAAAACGGTTTTCACCACTGGATAGAGCATAACAAACTCTTTAGGAAAATGTAAAAATATGAAAATCATGCAAAGGTGACATGCGACTCATACCGTGGTGGAGGGTCACATATATCAAAAGTGACGGAGTAATACCAACTATACCTTGTAAGAAGGTTGTTAAAGGCTGCCCTTTACGTAGCGTTCATTAATTAATTCCTATTGTTTACATGTACCAATAATGTTATAAAACTGTACCTAAGGGGATATAATAACGATTGGCTGTAGCTTTCGAACACAGAAAAAAATTATTTCAGTATTGCAAAGTGGTGTTGATAGTGTCGAATGTAAACAGAACAGTCTCAAAGTGAAAGTGGATGTTTTCCGGAAATTGCGAAGTTTTTATTTTTTTTTTATTTTTTTTTTTTTTACACCTGTTCCTTGTCTTTTTCACACGTCAGTTGCGGGCTTTCAATCCCGAAGGCTGATTCCGAGTAACTACGAACGTAATCGGAAGTTCCGATGTTTACCAAGTCAAAGAGCCGAGTCGAACACTATCCTTGCGTCATCCAGGGAGATACTGTACAGATCTCTGCGTCATCTTTGACTTTGCAAGCAGCTTCGGAGATTTCAAAACAACGTTTTTGCCCCAAAAAAGATTGTGGGCTCTTTTTTTTCCTCCTCAAGTTATTTTGGACGTTGAGCGTGGTTTGTCAGACCTATAGCGTTTCGGTTTTTAGTCAAGTTACAAAATGGCAGTCCAAGGCAAGGAGCGAAGGTGATCAATTCGGAAAGAATCTCCAATGATGTTTGCTAATGCGAGAGAATTGGGACGGGCGAACCATTGCATATTAACCAGAGGTAAGTTTCCATGTTTCGTTTTATACTTTGAGTGGGTCTTTGCGAGTATGTGTTGCAACATGTGTCACTCCGCTCACTGTCACTGACAGTCACTGAGTGTCATGTCAGTCTCTGACAACAACATTGGATGCATGTACCTGTACGTGTGTATCCTTGCCTTACGTCAGGTACGAAGATAGTTGCCCTGTACAGGGATTTCCTCATTAATGTGGAGAAGATTTTAAAAATCCTTTTTTTATAGATTGAATCCAACTTCCAAGACAGTGAATAAAAAATCAAAGCTAGTGCTGGTCAAATGTTTTAATGTTAGAATTAAAAATAGATAACCTTCTCGGAATATAATTGCAAGCAGGTTGGAGGCTAGTTCAAGAATCAAATTGCTGACTTACCCAGGCTGGCTGGTTACAGTGCGTTTCTTTGAAAGGCAATCAATGGTTCTACTGCTCTGCTAGTACTCACCATTATGAAATTTAGTGATGTTCCCATGATTGGTACTTCATCTATTATTTTATTGCAGGTCTCCTCTCAGCTGAAAAAGCCAACCGATTGCTGCATGGCCAGCGACGAATCAGGTAAAAGGTTTTATTATGTACAACTGTCAGTGTCAGTGTTATGACATACAGTGTGTTTTTTCCTTCCCCTCTCTCTCATTCTCAAGTTCTGGTCAGAATAACTCATGTGGAGGTGTGCGTGTGTGACTGTGAGAGAGACTGTGAGAGAGTGGTGTTTTTTTTTTATAATTCAGGTTCAGGGATAATAATAAAATAATGAACACCTACTGACTTAGACTCCAAACCGCAAGCTCTTAGCCTTATTTCACCAGTATGGTGATCACTTCCTCCCGTATTGGAACCATTACTAATATACTAGAAGCGCATGACTTTCAGTGTGTATGTTTGATTAAAAAAAATGCATTGCAGTAAACACTGTCACTGTCAGGATATAATTATCTCAATGAAACTGTGTGTCAAGTTCTATTATTATTTTCCTTTTTTGAGTATGTATAACATGTATATATTATGCATGTGTGTGGAGCACAGAGAGCGTAAAACTTTAAAAGGAAAATAATAATAGAACTTGACACACATGATTCCTATGATAATGTAGGACAGTGGCATTGATATCTTTCTAGAATAATATGTCGTTTTACATTCAGTGAAATTTTGACTGAATTAGTGAACTGAATGTATTCAAATATGGTGACACAGACATGTATACAATGTAGACAAGTTAAAGTTGTATGTGTGTACATCACTACATGTTCTGTAGCTTACAAGTTACATTGAAAACAGCCTTGACTATAATGGAAATCCACTTAATCACTGTCTTTGGGGTTCCAACAAAAATCAGACGCTGTAGGGGGGGGGGGGGGGGGGGGGGAGTCGGGGGATTTTATTTGAACTTGTCTACCAGGGAAAAAGAATGTTTAAGCTCTTGGCATTTATGTGGGTTTAGTGTGTGTATGTGTGTCAGTTACAAACAGTACACAACTTATTCCTTTATACTCATACTTAGACTTGTTCTTGTCGTTGTGTTTAAGATCCGTTCCTTTCTCATTCATTTGTCAGTAGTGACTGAAGATGACGAAGACCTGGCCAGTGAATGTGGATGAAAAGCAGTGCTATCCAAGTCCAGCTATGATCGATGGGGAAACTACAGCAACAGCCGCAGAGGATCACCGGACAAAAAGAACTGTTTCCCAGTATTGTAAATGTCCACTCAGTATTGGTTGTATTGAGCATTACAACTTGTTGCTATTGTACATTTTTGTCAATGTTTTAAAGGCCCGCTACGCCTCACAGGGCCGGACTAGGCTAAGAGGAGGGGGGTGGGGGGGGGGGGGTTGCCAGTGGTGGTCCAGGGGGATGTTCCCCTTGGCGGGGTCAAGGGGCAGAGCCCCTATAGCTCTTTCTCACTAGCGAGGCCGGAGGTGTGCACGAGTTTCGTCCCTTTGGTTCGGTAAGTTCCGGTTAAGATAGAGGCGGCAGTCGAGCGCATGAACGTGAAAGAATTGAAAGATTTTCTTCGGAAACATGGCCAACTTGTCAGTGGAAAAAAAGAAGAATTAGTGCGCAGAGCAAGAGGCACGTTTCAGCTGCGAAAAGATGGCAAGGATGCTATCGATAATGCTGTGGAAACAAATGATTCAAGTTAGCATTTGACAGACCACTTCGACTGTCAGTGTCACGAACTTGTAGCCTATGTGTTAAATGTTATCAATAATTATTGAGCGCACGCGGAATTTGTGCGTGAATCAGTGAGTCCTTTTGATGCTTGGTAGTCATGCATTTATTGTTGTTAACTGGATGTGCGTGTTGTCTAAGGCTAATGTCAGACGGAGCTCGCAAAACACGAAACAAAAGCCGAACAAAAGCAAAACAACACACAAAAGCACCATGTTTTGCTTTTGTTCGGCTTTTGTTTCGTGTTTTGCGAGCTCCATCTGACATTAGCCTAAGAGCAGTTTCACATTACCAGTTCATGGCTCTTTTATGTTACTTCAGTTGTTTTACTTTACATTGTTTACCAACTTTGTTAAACTGCTATTGTTTGTATATGTTTTAGATAAATAAAACCCAAACTGTATCAACTGCGTCTGTTGAAGTGTGTGTGATTATCTGTAAAACAAGTCATTCATCAAGCTTCAGATTCATCATGTCTTTATTCTTTGAATACATATATAATTATATAATACACTGCATTGTCGTTCCTCGGCAAATATTTCAGCCAACTGTGAATAAAAAACAAAATGTAATCACACACAGGTAATAAATATTTTTCCCTTAAAAACATAAAAAGCATAGATACACACCACACAAACCCTATTTATAATTTCATGTACATAATCCCACGTTACAAAATAGTGCACTCCTTACAACACACGCTCACACCTGGTTGGTTTGCGTTCAACTTCTCAGACATATTCAGGCATGAAAATTCTCCGTATTTTCCGTATTTTTGAAAAAAATAAACCGTATTTTTTTATTTTTCGTATTTTTCCTTTTTTTAAAATTGTTTTTTTTTTAATTTTTTCTTATTTTTTATTTTTTTTTTTTAATTTTTTTTTTCCTAGTCATAGTTATAGTAAAATAGTTTTGGGGCCATGTTTGAATCCAATTTTAAGGCTCAGATAGCCCCAGATTGCACCAAATTGCACCCTTGAAAAAAAAAATTCCGGGGGGGCATGCCCCCGGACCTCCCTAGAAGTCTTGGCGCTTTGCACCTGCGAAACTTGGCGCTTCGCGCCTGTGAAACTTGGCGCTTCGCGCCTGCGAAGCTTGGCGCTACGCGCCTTCGAATTTTGTTTTCAGTTTTTTTTGTTTTTTTTTTCAGTTTTCATGCCTGATATTTTAACTGGATACAAAAATTTGGAGTACAAACCAGCATCAGTTTTCATGCATACTAGTTTTATAATTTCTGTCTTCCATGCATTGGGAATGTAAGCATCAATGAGTGACATACACAGAGTCAATGACTGAGATTTATAGTGACACTAGAGACTACAGTCATACTGAGACACGGCAGTCCTTCTTACTGTTACTGTTTCACACAGACAAGAGCAAAATGCACTAATGATTGAAGGAAGTATGTTGTACAACAACATTCTTTTACACTTTTATGTACATGAACAAATAATACCCATCTGATTAACTAGACGAGAAAGTCACTCTGTCAAGTTGCACAAAATCTTGTCATTTTCTAAAAGAAAGAGTACATGTAACACGTAGGCGCTGCTCCCAAGCTCTTTTCAGTTGCTTGTTTGTTGGAAGTTTATGTAGCCTGACAACTCTTCCTTCAATAATTTTTCCACGATATTAAATTTATGGCAAATGACACAGTACTGCTTTCCACCACCACACACTCTGAGCGAGCTTTCTTTCAGTGCAGACGCCATGATGTAGAAGATACCGGAACTAACCCAGCGTTTCTCCTTCGTTGAAGAGCATGGAAAGATAACTCGTACTTGACTAGAAGTGAGAAAGAGCTATATTGTGGGGGTCAAGGGGCAAAGCCCCCTGAAGCTGATGGGTAGGTCATATTCTGAGATAGGAAAATGGTCGCTCCTTGCATGAAACGGCATAAAATAAACAATCATAAAAAATGTTTTAAATAAGTGAGGTACATGTTTAGGGGGGGGGGGTTGCGCAACCCCCATACCCCCCCCCCCCCCCCCCCCCCCCGCCGGTAGTCCGGCCCTGCCTCATTTAAAAAGTTGTCCTATCGTTTTGAACTGAGCGCTGTCATTGTCCCATTAGAACTCCATTCCTTTGGACGGTGCAATAATATTCTATATTTTTCTCTCAAGATACACATTTTCAAAGAGACCGAGAGGTGAACTGAAGTTGTGCAGTGCGGATCTTGCGTTTTTGGGAATTCCAAACCGTTTGTGATATGAGCTGTTTGGGTACACCTGTCTGCAGCACATTCAAGTTAGGAGTACGGGAGACAACTCCAACTGACCATAAGTCTTGCGTCTGCTTTTGTTTTCAGTTCAAGACATTTTGACAAAGCGCATTGAATTATGCCACCGAAATAAAACTAAGGCCTGTCCACTTACAAAAACTGCTGGGTCAAAGTTCAGTAAATCTTACTTTTTCTTAAAGGTACTGAACTTGTCAAATCCAGGTGCACAGAGCCCCTGGGGCTTTTAGTCATACCTCAGGCAGCTATCCGTTAGAAGAACTACCAAGTTTCATTGACTTGCACCCAAAGAGTCAAGAACTGCGATTTTTTTACGAATTAATTTCGTACTCAGACCCGGCTGGTCTTGACCTATTTTTGGATCTAAATTTAGATCAGGTAGATCACCACATCATGCACAAAAAGACACGTCACTAGCAAACTATGTCAGACGTCATCATGAGTTTGTGTAAAACAAAATGGATGCCGGAATCACTCAGTTGAATCGAACTCCGACCAAACACCACGTAATAACTAGGTTAATTTATGCACTCGCGTGAACAAGAAACTGTCGAGCTTCACAGATGTCGTCATTGGGTAGTTTTGGGTTTGTTTTACTACCATAGGAGGATTTTTGAACTGTAAATGCACTCAGCTGTAACAAAAACGCAAAAGGAAGGCTGTGAGCTGCACTGTGCCTTTAAGGAAATGTGCGGCAGTAAAATTGAATTCGGATAATACATGGAATAACCTGGTTTTCTGCATAAAATAAATAAAACAATTGTGAATACTTCTTCTGCGTTCGTGGGCTGAAACTCCCATGTACACTCGTGTTTTTGCACGAGTGGATTTTTACGTGTATGATCCTTTTTACCCCGCCATTTAGGCAGCCATACGCCTCTTTCGGAGAATTGTGAATACTGATCGACGTAGAGTGCCATTGGAAACAGTCGTTACATTGGATTTCTAGGAAATTGTTTAACAGCGACATCATACATCAGAAATTCCTAATATTTGGCACAAAGATACACATGTATCAATCTACAATCATATAGAACGATTTTTGACAACAGACTACAGTTGAATTTTGATATCTTTTGTCATGAGGATGAACGAATTTCTTACTGCATATTCATTACAATAATTAATTTAAATTCAACTGTAGTTTTTAACAAAAAACACGTTCTTTATGATTGTAGATATAATACATGTGTATCCTTAAATATTATGAATTTCTGATGTATGATGTTGCTGTAAAACTGTTTTCTAGAAATCCCATATGGCGCTGTTAATGCTAGATTCCATAGCAACAGCAGTCTATATCCATCCACAATGTTTTCATTCATTTTAATAAGTCACTTCAAGAATTAACCAGAAAACCAAGTTATTCCTTGACTATTCTTCAAGTTTAAAGGCACAATGCAGCTCACAGCCTTAGTTTTGCGTTTTTGTTGCAGCTGAGTGCATTTACAGTTCAAAAATCCTCCTATGGTAGTAAAACAAACCCAAAACTACCCAACGACGACATATGTGAAGCTCGACAGTTTCTTGTTCACGCGAGTGCATAAATTAACCTAGTTATTACGTGGTGTTTGGTCTGAGTTCGATTCAAATGAGTGATTCCGGCCTCCATTTTGTTTTACACAAACTCATGATGATGTCTGACATAGTTTGCAGTGACGTGTCTTTTTGTGCATGATGTGGTGATCTACCTGATCTAAATTTAGATCCAAAAATAGGTCAAGACCAGCCGGGACAGAGTCCGAAATTAATTCGTAAAAAAATCGCAGTTCTTGACTCTTTGGGTGCAAGTCAATGAAACTTGGTAGTTCTTCTAACGGATAGCTGCCTGAGGTATGACTAAAAGCCCCAGGGGATCCGTGCACCTGGATTTGACAAGTTCAGTACCTTTAAGTTTGGTAATTTTACTGCCGCACATTGCCTTAAGTCATAAATAAAGGGTTCCAGTAACATACCATTCTTCTTTATTGATTATGAACTTTGGAAGGTTAGATTTTGGAATCAGTTTTTTTTAAATATTTCCTTGATGTGTTGTAATAAGATCAACCGTCTGCTTGGACATATACTAAAGATCCACTACCTGGCTGCGGTCTGCGGAAAATCGATTAATTCATAGACAAATATGCCTTACAGGGAAGCAGCTAGCCAGTTGACTGTACGTGTGTTTGTGTAGAGGTGTTCTTATTGCATGTTCAAGCCAGGACAAATGGTGACCTGAAACATTTACACATTACACATGTATGCAGGACTGCTACTTTAAGCTTAGGTGCAAGTGTGATGATATAATTATTTGTTTGACTGATTATGGGCATTAAAATAAAACTGCAAAAAGAATACTTACACTTGAGATCTGATTTTGTGCGTGTCTGTGTGTGTGTGCGCATGAGGGTGTGTGTGGGCCATTTGACATACTTGCAGAAGAAACCAACAGAGGTAACTGATAAACTGCATTTATTAACACAAAGAGGTAAACAAAGTGAGTTCACACATTTCACAAAAGTAAGAAAAGGCAGTCTCACATGTGTGATAGTCTAGGAATACCAATGCATTCACAATATTTAGTACTCACATGAATGGCCCAAGAAAACTATAGGCTGAGAATGCAAGTTCTAATTTGGCACATTTGTACATGTAGCTGCATCCACTAGACATATAATCCATCTTACAATAAAAAAAACTAGTGGTTAGGACATAGGCCTGAAAATCTCAAGGTCCTAGGTTCGAATCTCTGCAGAGGCATTTACTTTTTTCCCTTAGTTAAAATAAAAATGCTCAATCGAGAGAGAGCAACCGTAAAGTTACCAGCGTAAAAGTAAAGTGTTGAATGCAGCTGTAAAGGTCATGCCAGCAGTGTGGGTCAGTTCTGGTAGCTCTGTCAGCACAGAATGGACTGAATCTGATCATCATCCTCAGCAAAGCCAGGCACCACTCTGCAAGCTGCCTGCACGTCATATCTCGGCACCTCACTTCCTGGAAAATAAAGAAAATGTATTACTGAGCACATTCAGACTGCTGTGCGCTGATGGAGATATGTTTTTGGTATTGAGAAGAGGGTGTGTGGTGGGGGTGCCGGAAGGTAGGTAGGAAGTAATACATGTACTTGTTCTTCACACAATCAGTGGGATGGAGAATGGTGTGGGTGATACTGACAGTGACAACTATTAACTAAACTGCAAACATTGTTCTGTAATTACAGGTGCCATCATTCCTTCCTGTGAAAACCATTTATTTATATATACTTTCATCATTAAAATTAAAAAGAATCTTTCATCATTAAAATTAAAAAGACTTCCTCACAAGAACCTTTCTAACGACATGATATCTTGTTATGCTGCTGATGTGAGCGGTTTTTCTGGAATGTGATGGAAATTTACTATTTTTTTAATTGACAGCATGAGCCCTCATCCCACACACATTCCCTATTTAGCGTTGACACCTTACAGTTTTGTTGAGAAATGTGATGTGAAGTCATTCAGAAAATTCTAACACTGCGCAGGGGCAGTCAGGGTGTTGATACGTTTTACTATATTATATAACTCTTATTCCATGTAAAAAATTAAAAAAAACTATAAAAAAACTGGCCAGATCTGTGATTGTGAGCCAAGAAAAGGGCTGACTGTATTTAAAATAATTCCAGTAATGAGTAAATCTTTCATTCTAGCTATTTCATGTTTTACTTTCTTGCATCACAATAGTTCAAATCAATGTTCATACAAACAGCATAATGCATTTTATGAGTATAGGGTTGCAACAAACTTTAAGATGGGAAGGAGAGAGAAAATAAAGATATCTGTACCATTATGTATACAAAGTACATCATACCAATTAGTGAATTACCATGCAGTATGCACAGTATTACTATGCATCTTCAAATGTATGAATAATTTCATCTACAAAGTACTTGTAAATGTAATACAATTTACAAAGAACAAAAGACTGCTGAATGATCTACATCAGTACATGCATGTTTATAGCTACAGACTACCATCACCAATACCTTATAAATGTGTAACTTACTCTTAGTCTGTAATGTAAAGCACCACGCCAAGTCATCCTGATACCTCTCCAGTGCATGTATCCATGTTTAAAGGTAAACTGTTGGAACTGAAAGACAGGAGCTGTATGAATGATGCACATCACCTCTGGTTTCTCGGGAGGCCTGAAAAAAACCATAACAATATTAACATAACTATTAACATGTCTTGAAAATGAAATAAGTACTATTTCAACTTCACTATCAGAGCCAAATCACTCACTAATTCAGTAATTGTTTTGTTTATTCTTTTACAACCATAGTTCATACACTGATACAGCAACATTTGATTCTGTGCATATAGATTAAAGATCAAGCATTTTCTAAACTTGAGTAAAAAAAATAAGAACACAACAAGCACACACTCTGTGACTCACAGTCACACCCAGTTACTCAGTAACACACACATGACATACACAACAGATGAATCTTGCTCAGTTCTACAAAGGCCACGTTTGCAATGGCAGGGATGTCGTTAGGCGTCGGACATCGGACATTTATCGATGAAAATCCCCAAATGTCCGATTCACATTGCCGCATGTCGGTCTGATGTCCTATCGTTTTAGCCTGAGCGTGGTCATTGTCCGATATGTACTCCATTCCTTCAGACAGCGCGATATTCGTTAATTTTCATTTCAAGATACAAATCTTCTAAAAGACCGAACGCTCTCGTGTTCAGCTGACACTGGAGTTGCCAGTGCGGGTCTTTTCTTTTGTCGGGAATTCCCGAACCGTTTGCGGTATGCGCCGTTTGGGTATAACCGTCTATTATAGTGGATTATTTTTAGATCAGTGCATGCTGCAGGAGTACGGGAGACAACTCCAACTGACTAAATTTGTCGTCTGCTTTTGTTTTCGATACGAGACGAAGCACTGAATTATGCCGCTGAAAAAAACCCCTAAAGCCTGCAAAAGATCAGCATTAGATCAAACCGATCATTTTGTTTTTCAACTTTTATCCAAATCATGCAGTTTGTAATCAAAGTAAGAGCTCTGAAGTTGTTCATGTTGGTTTCTTTGTTGTGGTTTCTTTGAAACTAAACAAATACAACATTATACACACACTGTGTTGATGTATTTACTATATTATGTGTGTGTTCTACAGCGCGCGCGCGTGGGTGTGTGTGTGTATGTGTGTGTGTGCACATGACTTTGGAACAATTCCATGGAATGTGTTATAAGCTGTTTGGCGCAAATTCATAATGTCCTATTAGACTTTCTGAAAGCGGTCAAATGTCCTATTGATGCTGAAGAACTCAGGACATTTGTCCTATAGGTATGGATTTGTAGCAACATCCCTGCAATGGTCATGTGTTGGATTTTAAAAACAATAACTTACCTGCTGGTTGATCCAAACCGATGATTGAAAATCAGTGAGAGGAAAATGTCCGAGGCTGATGATACTGCCTGTGCCTGTGGTGGGAGGGCGTTCCATTCGCCAATGGTGCGAGGAAAGAAAGACTGCTCTCTGTATGATGTTATGCAGGCTGGGAGTTTATGACCAAGCAATAGACCGGAACCACCATCACCCAAGCGTAGCAGATTCATCACCATGCTGATGTTGGCTACCTATCACTAAGAAGAAGAAGAAGAAGCCTCAGCATGGATTGAGCGAGTGCTGAGTGCATTCTTTTCGCTCTATCCTATTAATTCACACATTGACCCTGCAGCAGTGACGATCATTTCTAGATTGCAATCGGCAAAGTTCGTAGCTCGGATTGCACTCATTCCAGCGCTACCGTGTACTGGGTCAGCGAGACACGAACGACAACTCAAATCGATAAGCATCCGAACACATCGGAACTTCCGTTTACGTTCGTAGCTACTCGGAAATAGCCTTCGGGATTGAAAGCCCGAAATTGACGTGTGAAAAAAAAATTCGCAGACGGGGAGGATCCTCGATAGCTCACAGGGTATATAATGTTTTCCGCCGTTTTTTAACTATTCGAAAAGTACCCTATGACACGACTCGAGTGGCAAAGAACATTCTCTGCAATTCCTGTCTCAGTCCGTGCAGCCGTTTCGGGTCCTATTGTCATCATACAAACATACACACAGACACACAAGAACCAGCTTTAAAAGTTAGATTATGTAAGAACCATGTGAACCAGTGATTTTTTCTTATGTACATCAGATACTACAGTATTTCTGCCTTATGAAAAGCTATATTTCAAAAACAAAACTAGAAATTTGAATTTTGACCACTTTTCCCCCTTGCTGTCACCAGTACTGAAGAACAACTCATATACAAAATGTCCAGAGAATTAGCAATATATCTAACATTGAGTGACTATGTGACGATATCTTCTGCTATTGGTCTGTTTCAACAGTGATATCAAAATCTCGACCTCCGGTCTCGATTTTGATATCACTGTCTCAACAGACCATAGCAGAAGATATCATCACACAGTCCGTCAATATTGGGTATAATTGACAGTTATCAATTATAGACATCAGATTATTGAACGAAATCCCTTCACTGCGCAGAAAGCAGACAGACTTGATTTTCAGAAGCAGGGGCGGATTAGGGGGGGGGAGGGGGGGAGGGGTACAGGGGTTCCGGACCCCCCCCCCCCCCCCCCCCGGCTGTCAAAAAAATTAAAAACATTAATACTAACTTTAAAAGAAATAATGAGTGGCTGCTGACACCAGTTGATCATGTTTAAAATCAAGGATAAGCCATAAATTGTTCATAAAATAGCTAAAACCCTTCACCCCCAACCGGGCCTTGCCCATGTACCCCACAAGGGGTCTACCCCTGGACCCCAGGTTGTAATCCCCCCCCCCCCCCCTGGCTTAACTGCTCCGTCCCTGAGAAGGATGCCCTTGTACGTATCCGTGGTGGTGCAAGTGATGGCTTACACGAGCAGGATTATGCCTTTAACTGTGTGATATGTGAAATCTCATTAATGTAACGGTATAATTTGCTTTCCTTGTAAGCGATGTCTTGCCCCACTACAGATATGTCTGGGATTTTACATTAAATAAGAATATCTTGCTACGTTGACACGTGTCAAACATCTACACCCTGCCTACTTCATGTGCAGAGTGGGAACCTTTTTGTACAGCGATTTCACGTCTCTGAATCGCTGCCAAATGCACTACACTAGGTCTAGCTTTCTCAGCTAGGTTAAGAAGTTCCGGGTTGTAAAAAGACACACGCACACCAACAGCCAGGTTTCATTTAAATATGCCTGACCGAGGACAGCAGTGAAACAGAACTTGACAGATATGAGAAACGTGCATTCATGGCCCACCTGACTGACCAGAGATGTCAGTAAGAGGCGTCCCTGAGGCTTCTCTGGAGTTTTAAGTTGACCATCATTTTCGTCGTAACACTCAATATTTACCAGAGCATAACGAACACGATTAAGAATAGCACATAATCCTTTTAAAACAAGATAGCACTAATCATCATAGTTCTCCGTGAACACTCGATGAAAGTTGCTATGTATTTAGTTTTGATGTTTTAAACAAAAAACTGCACCAATGGCCCCTCAGCAGGACTATGCCTACCTCGTTTTTCAAGCAATGAACATTTATAATATTTCTTTCTTGTATCATGAGCAACACATCATACCTCAATCACACATGTTAATCGTAACAAGATATTAAACAGAACAGTTTATTATCTAAGACATGTATATGGCGGGGGAGGGGGGGGGGGCGAATGAATAGCAACAACTTATTTAAAAGTATATAAGCCACCTTAAACGTGTTCCTACCTTATAGCGAGAAGAAGTTCGCCAGTATATCCTCACAGCCAAGGCCAGAGACTCAACTGACTTAGCATGCACACGTACCTACCTGCATGTGTGCATTTAACTTCCTCAATCGTTCGTATCGTGTTCACGTCTATTGTGGCGACATCACGATATTGCACGGAGCAGGTCTTTCTTCCAAGTATCGAATAACAAGTGTGTTCTCAAAATCCAAACCGGATGAGTTAGTGTTACGTGTTTTGCACATTATTTTGCTTCTCGGTCTATTAATACGGTACTTGAATGTCGGTTTCT
>NC_090251.1:26158072-26173072 GCF_037325665.1 Littorina saxatilis
AAGAAGGTTAACGGGTAAAAGAAGGTGTTTTCATTTATCTTCATTTTTTTTTACTTATAATGTATGATTAGTTACCATGGATTAAATCATTTATGTTCAATTTTCTGTGCGGAGTAAAAGGTCTACAGGTCCTTTAAAAGGTCTACTGGTCCCTTAAAAGGTCTGCAGGTCCCTACACGCACGTTTTCTGAAACGACTCGCGCAGGAACAGCAAAACTCTACAACACACAGTTGCATGGATACTTATCAGACTATGCTCAAGGGGCCACGTGACCATTTATACATGCAGGCCTATGTGTGAACTCATGAAGAACAAAGCTATGATACAGATATCACAGTTGGTGCGGAAATTCATTCAGTTAATAACCGATGCGTCAGTTTGAAGGCTTCACATGATCATAGTCAGAACCGATGACGACGTTTCGTTTTCCGATCCGTGTTTTGTTGTAGGTGTCATCCGGGTCATTGTGCACGTGATCGTACGCTGCACGAGCTCCTCCAATTTTCTCTTTCCTTGGCTCATTCTGGTGGGTGTCGGCAAAATCTAGGGTGTTGTAATCATCCACAAGAGAACCTTCCTCAGCAGTTGTAGACTCCCTATTTTGCCCGTCTGTACCAAGAGAGGCAACTGCGCCGATTCTGTTGTAAGGATCTGAGGTTGCGCCCCTTGCTGCCTTATCCCCGGTAGCGTTGTTTCCCTTGTGGCTAATGGTGTTATACTCGGTGTCGGAATGTCCAGGTTTGGGTGCGAGGTCAGGCTTCTTGCCTTTCTTGTTGACAACGCTGTACTCATCGTTAGGATTGGGCAGAACCGGCTTGCCACTCACAATTTTCGCGAGGCTGTACCCTGGAGTAGGAGTCTTCTTGCCTGGCTCGTTGACAACGCTGTACACATCTCTCGGGTCTGGCTGTGCTGGGGCTGTGTTCTTCCCATGAGCGCCTGCTGCCGTTGGTTGTGTATCGTCAATGCAGCTGTAGTCGTCTTCCAGTGTTCCGTTCAGCTGATGTTGGTTGTAGTGGGACGCACCGTTGGTGAAGGGATCAGTGTGGGAGCTGCGAGTTTTCCCTGGAGCACCGTCCAAGGCAAGTTCGTATGGGTCGTCAGGATTGAAGTCTGCGTTATCAGCTGTTGCCTGGGTAAGCGTCCCCACTGCATCAATGTCTGTGTAGTCTCCATCTGCAAGCATCACAGCAAAACGGGGTACAAGCGTATGACAGTTAGACAAGGAAGCGGATCCAGGATACAAGAAGATTTGCAAGTGACATATGGGTAAACTTTCAAACGTTATACATTCATAATTATGGAATATATTGTTGGCATGTCGGGTATCGTTTACACGAGTATGTTAACAATAACACAACGCAGAGAAGATGAATAATACTTGGGCCTATTTTATCATTTTCTTCTTCTTGCGTCTGGGTTATGTTATGCGTTCTGATTTCATTAGAACATTACATTAAATATAGCCCGAAATCATGAAATATTTTCTAATTGTCATGAATCAAGTGTTTGGCTCTTTTACTTCATTTATCAACAAGAGCAACATGAATAGGGAAACGTACATCAGCAATTGCTTTGTTCAGTCTACGAGCAGAAATTATAATTTGCCAGCAATGCCATGTTCTTCTTTGAACGTCAGTGAATTTCGAAAACTATATTTACCTCTTGCTGACGTTGACAATCCTTTGACACTGCTTTTTCTGCCAGCGGGTTTCCTGCAACAAGTTACGCTGGTTAAGCAAACTTAACTACACGTGTTTCACACACATTGAGTACAGACGATCATAGGTTACATGTATTTGCAGAATTAAAAGAGCATGGTATAGAGATGATTCTATTGATATGCAACGAGGCCGCATTAATTCAAACAATTAGGTTCTCAGCGTATCTCTGATATATACAGTTGAACCTGAAAAAACTCAGATCTAATTTGTTTTAATCTGTTTTGTCCTGTCCTTATCACGTTTTACTTCAAAGACAGCATGCATGTAAATTAAGACCGGCACGGTTGGCCTAGTGGTAAGGCGTCCGCCCCGTGATCGGAAGGTCGTGGGTTCGAACCCCGGCCGGGTCATACCTAATACTTTACAATTGGCAATCTAGTGGCTGCTCCGCCTGGCGTCTGGCATTATGGGGTTAGTACTGGGACTGGTTGGTTCGGTGTCAGAATAATGTGACTGGGTGAGACATGAAGCCTGTGCTGCGACTTATGTCTTGTGTGTGGCGCACGTTATATGTCAAAGCAGCACCGCCCTGATATGGCCCTTCGTTGTCGGCTGGGCGTTAAGCAAACAAACAAACAAACAAAAATGTAAATTAAGGTTTAAGGATCGATGCTATTCTTCTATCTTGATTGTCTTCAGCTGATTGTTGCTGGAAACTACTGTTTTTGATATAACTAGTGAACACTTATTGCTGATGCACAGTTCAACAATTAAGGCAATTAAACGACAGTAATCTATTTAAAATGGATCCTTTTAAGCTGATCTGTACTAAAACAGGGACATTCGAATCTATAACTAAAAATTCTCCTGTTACCTTTTTTGGAATTTTCTTCTGTAGACAATGAAAATAATGACGAACACAACCACGACAGCCACAGCAGCCACCAACGCCCCGACGATGACGGCAACGTTTTTTCCACTACCCCCTTCTGCACTTGATTCTTCCTTTGACCTCTCTGTGGTAAAAATAAGCATGGACAATTAAAGTAATCCTTCTGAAACATGATCTTATAATTATGGGCGCGTTTTTTATTCATCTTTTCACATTTTTCTATTATGACCAGCAAAATAAATTTTTTTAAAAAAATTTTTGTTAACCTTTCGGATTATAATTATTTGCCACAGGGGTCATGTGACAGTCTCTTAAAAAAGAGAGTCGCCAATCAACAAAAAATGTTTTCATTCAAGAAAAATAACCAGGAAGTTGCAAAAATTAGCAGTCCTAACATTCCAGTGGAGAAAAAAACAAGTCGCGTAAGGCGAAAATACAACATTTAGTCAAGCTCAGTCGAACTCACAGAATGAAACTGAACGCACTGCATTTTTTCCGCAAGACCGTATACTCGTAGCATCATCTGTCCACCGCTTGTTCTGAGCGTGTTTTTAATCCAAACATATCATATCTATATGTTTTTGGAATCAGGAACCGACAAGGAATAAGATGAAATTAATATTGCTTTTAAATCGATTTCGGAAATTTAATTTTAATCATAATTTTTATATTTTTAATTTTCAAAGCTTGTTTTTAATCCGAATATAACATATTTATATGTTTTTGGAATCAGCAAATAATGACAAATAAGATGAAATTGTTTTTGGATCGTTTTATAAAAAAATAGTTTTAATTACAATTTTCAGATTTTTAATGACCAAAATGATCAATTAATTTTTAAGCCTCCAAGCTGAAATGCAATACCAAAGTCCGCCCTTCGTCGAAGATTGCTTGGCGAAAGTTTCAATCAATTTGATCTAAAAACAAGTCGCGCAAGGCGAAAATACAATATTTAGTCAAGTAGCTGTCGAACTCACAGAATGAAACTGAACGCAATGCCATTTTTCAGCAAGACCGTATACTCG
The DNA here is from genome assembly GCF_037325665.1 of Littorina saxatilis. Taxonomy (NCBI): domain Eukaryota; kingdom Metazoa; phylum Mollusca; class Gastropoda; order Littorinimorpha; family Littorinidae; genus Littorina; species Littorina saxatilis. The sequence goes on from NC_090251.1 coordinate 26,161,655, forward strand.
TAGCATCGTCAGTCCACCGCTCATGGCAAAGGCAGTGAAATTGACAAGAAGAGCGGGGTAGTAGTTGCGCTAAGAAGGATAGCACGCTTTTCTGTACCTCTCTTTGTTTTAACTTTCTGAGCGTGTTTTTAATCCAAACATATCATATCTATATGTTTTGGGAATCAGGAACCGACAAGGAATAAGATGAAAGTGTTTTTAAATTGATTTGGACAATTTAATTTTGATAATAATTTTTATATATTTAATTTTCAGAGCTTGTTTTTAATCCAAATATAACATATTTATATGTTTTTGGAATCAGCAAATGATGGAGAATAAGATGAACGTAAATTTGGATCGTTTTATAAATTTTTATTTTTTTTTGCAATTTTCCGATTTTTAATGACCAAAGTCATCAATTAATTTTTAAGCCACCAAGCTGAAATGCAATACCGAAGTCCGGGCTTCGTCGAAGATTACTTGACCAAAATTTCAACCAACTTGGTTGAAAAATGAGGTCGTGACAGTGCCGCCTCAACTTTCACGAAAAGCCGGATATGACGTCATCAAAGACATTTATCAAAAAAATGAAAAAAACGTTCGGGGATATCAATCCCAGGAACTCTCATGTAAAATTTTATAAAGATCGGTCCAGTAGTTTGGTCTGAATCGCTCTACACACACACACAGACAGACAGACAGACAGACAGACAGACAGACACACACACACACACACACACACACATACACCACGACCCTCGTTTCGATTCCCCCTCGATGTTAAAATATTTAGTCAAAACTTGACTAAATATAAAAAATGAGGGTGTGACAGTGCCGCCTCAACTTTTACAAAAAGCCGGATATGACGTCATCAAAGACATTTATAGAAAAAATGAAGAAAAAGGCTGGGGATATCATGCCCAGGAACTCTCATGTAAAATGTCATAAAGATCGGTTCAGTAGTTTACTCTGAATCGCTCTACACACACACACACACACACACACACACACACACACACACACACACACACACACACACACACATACACACACACACACACACACACACACACACACCACGACCGTCGTTTCGATTCCCCCTCTTTGTTAAAACATTTAGTCAAAACCTGACTAAATGTAAAAACATCAAATTATTATCCAGTCAAACTTGTTTGGGTTGATTAGATGTTCTGCTGTGCCTTTTGAGGAAAGGCGTTTCAACCTGGTTAGAATTCAAGTAGAGCGCAGTTTAGGCACATAAGAAAAACTACATTTTTTTCAATTATTAAGCGTAATGCTTTTCTGATTTTGGGGACAGTAATCATGCATAAACAAATGTACAACATTACATGTAATTTCATAGCAATATTTGGGAAGTTCTGGGATGTTTTTACCCGAAGTGGTCCCGCCTGTCACCGAATACTGTGGAGAAGACGAGCCCGTACTAGCACATAACTCGTGAGGAGACGAAGGCGATGACGACGAGGAAGCAGAGCTCCAGCTCCCACTGGTAGCCGTTGGCTGTCCAGAGGTCGAAGTGTCCGAGGGTGGAGAAGTCAGATTAGTCGTGGCATCAGACGTGGTGTTCTCTGTACCAGGAGTAGTTGTTGTGACCAAATCGCATGTGGTTGGATCGGAAACCTCATCAGAATGGTCACTGGAAGCTGCAGACATAATTAGTAGATGGAATAATGGCAGCTTAATCTGATTTTACGAGACATAAGTGTATGTATAACTACATTAGAATGTATGGGTGATAGCTTCAAGTAACGTTATGTTTCTGATTAAAATGACAGCAGCTTGAAGAACAATTTGAGTCAGACAAAGGCAGCTTCTTCTAATGTGGTTTTCGGTAGTTTCATATATAACAACTTTACACATCAAACAGAAAAATCAGCTTGATTACCATACTGGAGACGATGTTCGGACAAATATATTTCTGCCGGGTTTGTATTCGCCGTGAAAGAGATTTGTTCTTTCTTTTGGAAACATTCTGACAAGCTTTCCCACGTGACATTATAGATCAACCCTTAGTGAGCGGCGTGCTTCCACCCGTTGATGCTAGTAATTGGCCTAGAATGTCACGTGGGAAAGCTTGCATACATGTTATTTCCACGAGAAACAACTCTTTCACAACCCTTACAAGCCAGACAGAATTATTTCCGGAATTCGTCGATTTAAACCATAGACCAAATAGCCTGGACCGCCAACTCGTCACGTGACCTTTCGCGGTTACGACTCTCGACTTTCAGGGGCACATCGCGTCCGGTTTGAAAGGCCAGCGATTCGAAGACAGTGAAAAGAAAGCACGCTCCAGTTATTTGTGACAATGGGAGGTGACAATGAACTGGATTTTCCAAAACTACAAACTAAACTTAACGAAACTCATCGAAAAACATGTTCCATATGCACTTTAGCTGAGTTTGTTTTAGCATTTTCAGAACTTACCTCGGCAACTTCGTCCATGTTTACAATCGACACCGGATATGACATCCCCCTGATTTCTGAAAGGCTTGTAACACGGGGGATAACCTGTCAAAGGCCGAACGGAGGCCGAAGGCCGCTCCTGACACGTGTGAAGGCAAGTTTTGTCTGTTTTCTTGGTATTGTTTGATTTATGTCGGGATTTAAGGTAAGCTACTGATTCAGCGATGACTAAATTTGTTTCTCGATGCATAAAAAGTCAGGGAGCGATTGATATTTTCCCGTAAATAGCCTTCAAAGCTGAAAATGTCGGCAATTGAGCACCGGACATGGCTGTTCGAAGGGTTTTGCAAGTAGAAATGTGCTTTATTTCACCAAATCAGCTCGTATTTGGTATGGGTACGGGATTCTAGAGGACGAAGGAGTCATAAGAGGTGCAAAGAAGTGCTATTTGGGGGTAGAATAAATCTTCCGAGCCAGTAGACAAGAGAAGGTCATACTTGAGAGATGTGCGTAGGCCGATAGTCTTTCCGACAAGCGAATGATACAGCAGATTAATCATTCGTTTTGATCAGAAACCTAGTCTCTAGTTTTTATGAATGAGTTTTTGTAATTAAAACAATCACGAGAACTCTCTCGCTTACCCTTAAATCTTTATCCTTGTAAAATAAAGTTATCTCTCTCTCATAGTTTCTTTTTGGTCTGTTGGCAACTTGGCAAGTCTTCTCTCACTCGTTGAAATAATAGAAAACTGTTGATAACACATGGTACCCGGGGGGAGGGGGAGGGGGGTAAGTTAGCGCAAGGGCAGCTGATGGCGGTGCCATTTGATGTCTGATTCGATCGCGGGGATGCATCGGCCGTAGTTTTTTTTTTTTTTTTTTTTTTGGGGGGGGGGGGGGGGGTGGGGGGGTTGGGGGGGTGGGGTAGCAGCAGATGTTGCCTGGAAGCGTCGTTTTGCACTCTGTGTCTCTGCCCGGGTTTGCACATTTGTGGCACTCAAAAGGTCTTTCATCTGAATGTTTGTTCTTGTGGTGTATTTTGAGCAACTTTGGTCGTTTGAACGTTTTAAGGCACCCTGGTTCTGTACACACTACGGGTTCACCTTGGTAGTGCACTTCCCTTATATGTCTCTTCAGATTTTTGCCATAGGCGAACGATTTGCCACAATGGTGACATATGGCCGGAGCAGCGGATCCAGATGGACCTGGCACAGGTCCATCTACTTCTTCCTCCACCTCCTCTGCCAGAAGAACCATATCTTCGTCTTCAGATTGCATTTGTATAAACAGATGCTCCAAACCCATTAGAATGAGTGTGTGTGGGTGTGTATGTATGAGTGTGTATGTGCATGTGTGCGTGCGTGCGTGCGTGCGTGCGTGTGTGTGGGTGGGTGTATACGAGAGACAGCTATTTGGCTTAGTGTGTGTGCCGTTATCTAAGGGCAACAGGGTACGTGTGCTTCTAAGTTGATCACTATTTACATTGACAATGATGCACAGAACCGTTTTGCTGCACTGTACAGATGTACGCTTTTCTGAAATTTCGTTCACACGTGCCGCGTCTGCTATCCAGTTCGCGGTAGGATTAGAATATACCAAACCGATGTCAAATACGAGCTGATTTGGTGAAATAAAGCACATTTCTACTTGCGAAACCCATCGAACTGCCATTTAAGGCTAAGCGAGAGAGTTCTCGTGATTGTTTTAATTAAAAAACTCATTCATAACAAGAGGCGAAGCCTTCAAGGCTCACGTAAGAAATCGACAAACACTAACACAAACTCAATCACTCCGTCACACATACACACACACAGTAAGCATAGGTGACACTGTGCACGAAAGCGAGACACTAGATCTAGATCTGTCTGTCTGCATGTAGCCTACTTACAGGGACACGACTGCCAATGGCCGATTTCGAAGAAAAAACTAGTCTCGGCCCGCTCAAAATAACAATGACCGAGACTTTCAGTAATTCCTTCGCGTGACGTCTAACCCTCTTACGCCATAATGTGACGTCTCACCCTCTTACGCCATAATGTGACGTCTTCAAATGTTAAAGTTTCTACCACAGACATACACACGCACACACACACGCACACACACACGCACGCACGCACAGACAGACAAAGTTACGATCGCATAGGCTACACTTACGTGAGCCAAAACTAGAGACTATGTTTCTGATCAAAACGAATGATTAATCTGCTGTATCATTCGCTTGTCGGAAAGACTATCGGCCTACGCGCTTCTCTCAAATATGACCTTCTCTTGTCTACTGGCTCGGAAATTTATTCTACTCCCAAATAGCACTTCTTTGCACCTCTTGAGACTCCTTCGTCCTCTAGAATCCCGTACCCATACCAAATACGAGCTGATTTGGTGAAATAAAGCACATTTCTACTTGCAAAACCCATCGAACAGCCATTTCCGGTGCTCAATCGCCGACATTTTCAGCTTTGAAGGCTATTTACGGGAAAATATCAATCCCTCCCTGACTTTTTATGCATCGAGAAACAAATTTAGTCATCGCTGAATCAGTAGCTTACCTTAAATCCCGACATAAATCAAACAATACCTAGAAAACAGACAAAACTCGCCTTCACACGTGTCATGAGCGGCCTTCGGCCTCCGTTCGGCCTTTGACCGGTTATCCCCCGTGTAGTAAGCGTAGGTTCCTAAATGCGAGAGGCCGCTACCTCGTAATAGAGAGAAAGAGCGGAGAGAGAGCTAGTTGGCGGTCCAGGATAAATTGTCCATGATTTAAACTAACACTCTTAAAAGATGCTCTGCCACGACTTTTCACTTTATCCACCAAACCACAGGTATATGATCTACAAGTTAGTATCCCCCTTCATTGGCCCTGTCGACGTCCGGTTTTAACCGCTTGCTACCATTTATTCAATAAACCGCCCATAGAGCGTCGTCGTCCCGAACTAAATCTCCGAAACCTCCCATACCGTTTGGAATTCAGGGTAGGGAAATCCTGTTATGAAATGCATTTCCAAGCAGGACTGCCAACATGGTGTCGGTCACACTTGAAATGAATGCTACTTGAGTTTTCTTTCAAAACTTGTACGAAATGAAGGGGAGCATGGAGTCAGTTCTCAACTTCACTTACCATGAACAGTGAGATCGACAGAGAACGTATAGTACACAAATACGAGCTACTTCAAATAAATGCACTTCAGTCTGACCAAACCCATTTTGCAGGTAAATAATTGAAATAGATCAAAGTTGTCGAAATTAAGTTTGACACGTAAAGCAAGAAGATCGATGTTTTTCAAAAAACATACCCTGTTCTGACGTTGGTGCTGATGTGGCTTGGTCAAGATTCGCACAAGAGCCATCAATGATCCTGACGTGGTAAAGTTTGGGGAGTGTAATATTTGCGTTAGCACCGCCCCCTTTTGCACGAAATTGAATCTGTAAATAAGACGCTGATTCGTAATGGTAGGGTAAGCCTTACTTAGCAAGGAAGTGCAAAGGTGACAGAGCGAGAGAGGGAGAGAGAGAGAGAGAGAGAGAGAGAGAGAGAGAGGGAGAGGCAGAGACAGAAACAGAGAGACAGATAGAGAGAGAGAGATACATAGAGAGTGAGAGAGACAGAGAGAGAGAGAGAGAGAGAGAGAGGCATAGAGAAAGAGAGAGAGAGACAGAGAGAGAGACAGAGACAAAGACAGAGAGATATACAGACACAGAGAGAGAGACAGAGAGAGAGAGAGACAGAGAAAGAGAGAGACAGAGAGAGAGAGACAGACAGACAGACAGACAGAGAGAGACAGACAGAGAGAGACAGAGACAGAGACAGAGAGAGAGAGAGACAGAGAGAGACAGACAGAGAGAGACAGACAGAGAGAGAGAGAGACAGAGAGAGAGAGAGACACATAGAGAGACAGAGAGAGAGACAGAGAGAGAGACACACACAGACAAAGACACAGAGAGTGAGAGAGACAGAGAGAGACACAGACACAGACACAGACACAGAGAGACACAGAGAGAGGGAGAGAGAAAAAAACAAGAGAGAGAGAGAGAGAGAGAGAGAGAGAGAGAACAAGAACAAGAACAAGAACAAGAACAAATCTTTAATTGTCTAAGGCCACAGCCCCTTACAATAGTGGTTAAAATAACAGCAATAGTACCTGCACAGTTATAAATTATAGTCACGCATAAAATTCAACAAATACATTAAGACCCTGATGACATGTCACTGAACCTGATTTATAAGGGTTCGTCTCTTCTGTAACATGAAGAACACAATTCTGCTGAAGCTGTTCATCACATTATCCTCATTACTGCCACAGAAATACACAAGTTGTTGTTGCAGCGTCTTAGAGTTCGAGATTTTCAAATACTTTGCTCGAAGGTCTTGATAAAAAGGACATAAAAATACAACATGGTGTTCATCTTCTTTATCAGCTGTACAGAGAGGACAGTTTCTTGTCGTTTGGTTTGGTGCGTACCGAAACTTGTGAGCGTTGATTTCGGATACTCCTGCGCGGAAACGAGTAAGAGCAACTCTGTACTTAATATCTTCGATTAATTCAATGTATTTCTCTTTTTCCAAGCATGTTTTGTAACAATTATAAATGTCGAAACGTTCACTGCATTCTAAAAAGGAGAACCATTCTTGACAAAAACAATCTTGTAAACGTCTTTTAAACTCTTGTAAGAAACACTTCTCATTCCCAACCATTCCGTACATCCACACAGCAGCAAAACCATTACAACATAAAAGACTCTGCACATGTGAAACCCAATTTGTGTGGCCCTTCGATGCCAAATTACATAAAGCTTTATATGCAATCTTGGAATATCTTGAATCAGGTTGCTTCAGCAGTGTAAACCAGTATTTCACACATCTGACTGCAGAGTTAATATACAGCGGATGTCTTCCCAATTCACCATACACAATGTTGTTTGGAGTTCGAATTGTCACTTTCAGAAACTTTTTACACGCAAACAGGTGGACCCTTTCCACAGAGTCATACTTTCCATATCCCCATAGCTCTGAACCATACAAGAGCATAGGGGCGATCCGTGCGTCAAACAGTTTGAAAAACACCTTTGCCGAATGGCAGCCAAGTCTGTTCAGTAATCTAACGATTTCGATCACTCCCTTTTTCGCCATGGTTGTCTTTGTTTCTACTGCAATGTTCCAGCTCAGTTGGGTGGAAAGGGTTACACCGAGATATTTAAACGAGTTCACAATCTCAAGACGATCCATTCCGTAGAACCACTTCTCTTTCTGTGCAATGTGCCCGCCCTTTCTAAAAACCATGACCTTAGTCTTTGTCAAGTTCACGTTCAGACACAGTTTATCTGCAGAGCAGCGCAGGACATTAAGCTGGTTTTGTAGGCCTACTACAGTGCTGGATAACAGCGCAATGTCGTCAGCAAAAAGCATTACAAACAGTTCTAACTCAGACGGAGATAAACGTATCCCATGTCTGCCTCGTTGTATGACATCCTGCGCCAGTTCGTTGATCAGAAACGAGAAAATTGTCGGTGAGGCTACACAACCTTGTTTAAGGCCTTGCATACATTCAAAGAAATCAGTGTATTCGTTTCCGCACCGCACGCATGCTTTCACATTTTCATACATGCTCTTTAACACCTTAAATATCTTGCCTTGTATGCCTAATCGAAAAAGCACTGACCAGAGCACGGGGCGCTTAATGCTATCGTAAGCCTTACAAAAATCTATGTAGGCTACATACAGTTTGGCCTTTTGGGAAAATTGTTTCTGGACGCAAGCGTAAAGGGTAAACACATGATCAATAGTTGAGTAATTCCTCCGGAAACCGGCCTGGCTTTCATCTAAAATGTTATTATTTTCTGACCACACAGACAGGCGGTCGTTCAGAACAGACATAAACATTTTGCTCATCGTACTGGTGAGGGAAATTCCTCTGTAATTATCAGGGTTATCACAGTCTCCTTTTTTATGTAACGGCACAATAATGGCCTTGGACCACTCTCTTGGGTACACCCCCTTCTCGAGAATGTTGTTGAACAATTTAACTAAAAAAGATAAAATAAGACTTTCAGACACTTTCAACATTTCATTCAACACACCATCAAACCCTGCCGCTTTACCATTTTTAAAATTTCTGATTGCTTTACTAATTTCAATTTCAGTTATTTCACTGTCAAGAATTTCGTCACTGATACCTGTATCAGGCAACTGATCGTCTTCGGGTTCACCTTCAACTGTATCGGTGTTTAAAACATCCTTGAAATGTTCGTACCATGCCTCTTTTGGTACGGAGTTGGAGTGCACCTCTTTTCTATTACATTTCCTTATTTCCTTCCAAAAGTCTGTTGGTTTATCAGCAGAGAGCAATAAGTTATGAACTTGTTTTAACCTGTACTCTGTTCGCTTTGTTCGAAGAAGATCTTTATACTCCTTCCTGACTTCAGCGTATTTTTGCTTTGCTATCTCTTTTTCTTCTTTATCTTCTGTTTTAATTCTTTGGTAACTTCTCAGCAACCGTCTCGCAGATCGCTTCTTTTCCAAACATTCAATATCAAACCATGAGGACGCACTTCTACCTTCAGCGTCACCTCCGACTTGTTTGGTCATGCACTTTGCCGACTGTAACATTGCTTTATCAAAAATCTCCAGCCCCTCGTCCAAATCTGTGCTGATGATGTCGCACGCTTCCTTTAACTTAGCTTTAAAATCGTCTGATTTAACACTTTCAATAAAATCATTCTTTTTTGCATCGTTCCACACAACTTTTGAGACACGTGCTTGTTTAGGGGGCTGGCGCTGATTCACTTTCAACCCAAGCGCAAAGGTCACAGGCATATATGCATTGATTCAATTATGTCGCCAATGGTTAAATCGTGAATGTTACTGGCTAGGTCAACAGAGGCTAAACAATAATCAATCACACTGTTACCACTATGGGAGATATAAATAAACTTGCACGAGTTGTCCGCATTGCAAACCCCATTCAAGATTTTGAGATCAAAGCATACACATAGTTTGTTTGTTTGTTTGCTTAACGCCCAGCCGACTACGAAGGGCCATATCAGGGCGGTGCTGCTTTGACATATAACGTGCGCCACACACAAGACAAAAGTCGCAGCACAGGCTTCATGTCTCACCCAGTCACATTATTCTGACACCGGACCAACCAGTCCTAGCACTAACCCCACAATGCCAGACGCCAGGCGAAGCAGCCACTAGATTGCCAATTTTAAAGTCTTAGGTATGACCCGGCCGGGGTTCGAACCCACGACCTCCCGATCACGGGGCGGACGCCTTACCACTAGGCCAACCGTGCCGGTCATACACATAGATCGATAAGCTTTGTACCAAACCCATTTAGTGTATAGTCTTCAGTCATTCTACCATGTGAAATCGTGTCATGGTCATGACCTTGCGAGTCTTGATCAAGGAGGTCAAAAATGTTCTGCGTATCTACCTGGTAGTCTAATGTTCTAGAATTAAAATCACCGCACAAGAGCGTGTGGCAATCACTTGTCATTTCTAAAACATCACTTAAACATAGCTCCACTTCATTTAGATGGCACGAGGAGTCTGTCTTTTGGTAATAAGGGCTCCCACATGGTGGCACATACACTGGCACGAACACAATATCTCGATCACCACCACACACATGTTTTGACAGTTTCAAGACTAGCATATGATCATGTGAGGAATCAACCAATTCAATGTGCTTTGCTATGTTTTTCTTACACATCACGACAATACCCCCTGACCTGCGACCCTGATGTGAGAGCTTGATAGCTGGAGACACAAATTTTACGTAATTTTTAAAGTGTAGGGACAGATCAAAGGAGTCATCAATAAACGTCTCAATAAAACATACAATATCAAACTTTCCAACATAGGCAGAAACATCTGTATCACCAAGGTGAGAGGCAAGACCTCCCACGTTCCACACCAAAAAAGACACTGCTTTACTTACACTAAATGTATCACTAGCTTGACGGGAACGCTGATTATGAAACCTTCCCCTGTACTCGTCTGATTTTGAACTCTTACTTGTATCAGTGTTAGTCCCCCTTGTGTTGTCTTTGCTCTCACGTCTAGCGTTAATACATTCACCACTCATGTGCACATACCTGTCGTCAGTTGTCTGTCCATTAAAACACTGTGCAGAAACTAAAGGTTGGGGCCGGCCGTATCCCTATTTCCACGAAACAGTAGGTCGACCCCTACCTCCGCCCGTCCCTCTGGACGCTGCATGTGACCGTGTTTCACGATCACGAGAACCAGGGAGCGCTGCGCTCTCCCCGGCTAATCCATCGGGGTTGGCATGGTGACTGGCACGCTCGCTGGAACCGCCACCAGAGGAGATGCTGGAACTGGAAGAGGAACTGGCACCGTGACCGACTGAAGCACGGGACGGGAGTTGGAACTGAAGTTGGAGCTGGACCAGGCACCGGAACGTGGAGCGGCGCTGGCACTGTGACTGGCACCTGAGGCGGTACCGTGACGTCGATTGTGGCTGACCAGGTCGCGGGCTGCATGCACTGCGTCTCGTCTGTCCCTCGGGCTGTCCCTGTCGTTGTAGCCATCGCTGTTGTCTCTGGAACTACCCGTCGTCTGGTCTGGTCTGTTGCCCTGAAAGCTGCTATTCTTTGTCTGAGGGAGTTGCTGTATAGTCTGGCTGTGCGTGTTGTACACGTACGCAGTTCCTTCACACACAACTTTATCAAACTTCATGTATGCTTGCTTGCCGTCTTCACGGAGAGTTCCCAGCAGGGGCTGAAGAAGAAGGTGTTTACGCTTATTCTGCACATTCTGGGAAAAGTCCTCACGAACGTAAACACTGGATTTCTTTTTCCTTGATTTCGCCCTCCATAGAACTTCTGCCCTCTGTTTGTACGACTGGAATCTGACGAGTATGGCGTGACCCACCCGACGTGCTTGATCGATCAGAATCATATCACTAATCTGCAGTTCGTGTTTGATAAAGTCACGTACCTTTGTTTCACAGCCATAGTGCTCCGCACCTGTCCCAGGGCCCATACC
>NC_090251.1:26178072-26188967 GCF_037325665.1 Littorina saxatilis
TTTATTTTATTTTATAGAATCAATACATTTCAAAAGAGACGGTGTAATACCAACAACACCTTGTCAGAAGGGTTCTTAAAGTGATATTGTCTAACAAATCAGGTGTCTCTTTTCGCCCCAAGAGCTGTGAAGTTCAGGTTGGGCGTTGTAATTATGTGACCACGTTCACACCAGGAAAACCTTAAAATAAACGTTTGAGTGTTAGGTTACTCAAATTGAAAACGGCTGTGTTTTAAGTTGCAATCCCAGACGGTAATTCTCATTGTTACGACGTTTTCGGCCAGTCATAATTTTCGTCTTACCTTTCGACCCTATTTCTAGATATACAGATTTAAAATTGAGCCGATAGCTACCGAGTTTGTTTTGGGTGTTGAATCGATGACAACACACACACAAGAAACGTCTTAGAATGAGTGTTTGAGCATTCTCTTTTTCAAATCTATATTCTGTTTTTGGTAGTTTTGTCGGACCGTGCGGGCAGTGCGTTTGTTTCTGTTATGCAAAGCGTTTTTAGCCCTGTATGACACGGAATGTGCATGCATTTAATAGAATATAGGTTTTGACTTCCTCGATCGAACGGTTTTAATCTACTTTGACGACTGGGTATTTATGAAAACTAAACAAAATATGATGACGAACAGAAGTCCGGACTCCTGACAGGAGAGCTGGGCGAAGATGACCGCAGGTGTTTCTAAATTACAGTACAGCGAATGTTCCTTGAACTTTTTAAGGTCCAATTCCGGCGTCAGAAAACTTTCTAAACTGGCGCCTTATGTGTACTTACAGTAATGTAAGGACGTGCTGTTACCGATTTGTTTTAATGATTTATTGCACTACGCATTGGCCATATAAACTTGGCTTGAAATTGTCTTGTTTTGCTTCGATCTACTTTTGTGTTCTTGAGATTACGCACACCTCGAACAAACACAGACTTGAATACACATGTGTACCTCTATGTCACTCGTCAATAGAACTTTGCATTAGAGTCCACCGTAAAAGCCCCAGCTTTGTATTGCCAGTCGTTGAAAAAATGAAAAGCCCCTCTTACAGTTTCTTTATACTCAACACTGACAGTTACTCATTTTAAATATCTACACAAACATGCACCCATTGAATTTCTTTCTGTGAGTTGTGACGTTTAAACAAACCTGAAGTATTTCTAATAATAATAAAAGCTTGAACATAATAGAACATATATTTAGCTCTTCTCCACAGCTCGAAGCGCTTTACAATGTTGTTTAGTGAAAAAAGGAAGGCGACAGAGTACGTTTCGTGGTATATTGTATGATAGTTTTCAACAGACGAGTTGTACAATTTGTCTGTCGACAACTATTTTTAACGTCAAATGACGTTGACCTTGGCACGTGTGAGGGTAACCCAAACAAGCATTCAGTCCAGAGCTGTATAATCTCCCCCCTCTCTTTATCTCTCTCTTTCTCTGTGTCACTGTATGTCTGGGTGTGTCTCTGACTCTCTGTCTCTCTTTATTCCTCTCCACTCTCTCTGTGTGTGTGTCTCTCTCTCTCTCTCTCTCTCTCCTCACACACACACACACACACACACACACACACACACACACACACACACGCACGCAAACGCACACACACATACACACACGCATGCATGTACACACACACACTCACAAACACACACACACACACACACACACACTCTCTCTTTCTCTCTCTATCTCTCTCTCTCTCTCTCTCTCTCTCTCTCTCTCTCTCTCTCTCTCTCTCTCTCTCTCTCTCTCTCTTTCTACCCCGTGCCATAGCCCGAAGCTTACAATAGTAAGAGAAACTTGGCAACTGTAACTTGTGTATGTAAATCCGACAACAGCAAGTTTGGTTTTAAACTGTACATTGTACATTTGGTTTGATTGTAATCACTAACTTTTTGATCTTGAGTACGCGATTTTTATTTTATTTTTTTAAATTTTTTTAGCTCTAAGTTATGCTTGTGTTGCTTCGTTCAGAGCTATACCTACGTCTTCTTTATACTCCCTGCTCATGTCTCTCACCATGAATACGTCCCGGTGTCGTGTGCCTGTTTCTACCTGTTGTAAAGTTGAAGGGTGGTGGGGGAGAGCTGGTAAAGGCGGTTCACGGGTATATGGGAACTTTAATGGGTCTTTTTGAAAACGCATTGAAAGGAGAGGGAAAAGAGGTTTGACATTCAATTCAACAAACAGGAAGACGTTAAATCCAGAAGAAAGATTGGCAAGGCTTGTCAAACAAAGCAATCCTAATTCCTCCGTCACGGTCGTGCAACTTGACATGAGAAAAGTTGTGCATAAAAACAGAATCACATTAGGATTTTAGACTCAGCTTTAGGTTACGATAGTCGTTGAGTTGCAGTCGGGAAATTTGCACTAATCATTTTTCGTTTTGTAATTGCAGTTCACACGTTTCTTTTCTTTTTTCCCGTTTTGTCTTCTGTTTTGCCTGTTTGTCTGCCTTGTTTTGTTGAGGATTTTGTTTTGTTTGTATATGATTTGTTATGTTGTGTTTTGGTTTGGTTTGATAGGTGTTGATCTCGTCGTAGGTTGACAACCTTTGTTGTTTGCTTATTTGTTTTGATTGTCTTTGTTCTTGAGAAAAACGTTCACATTTTTTCATTGTAATATCAGAAATATGTCCACCTTGGTAGCGGAATCTAAATGCGACTTGCAAACCCGCACGCACATCATGCACACATACACACACATACACACGCGCGCGCGCACACACACATATGTACATGAACACACACACAAAAATAAACACACACACACACACACAAACACACACACACACACACACTCACACACACACACACACACACACACACACACACACACACACACACACACACACATACACACACACAACTTGGATGAGTAATTTGACAGTGTACTTTTTCCAGGCAGAGTAACTAACTGTAACTTAATGCAAACAAAATCGAACACTGTTATAAACAATCTTCGAGATGTTTTACCCTTGTTTTAGGCTAGACGATTTTGGTTAAGCGTAATATGGACACACACTCTTTCCTCTTCGTTTGTAACTAAGTTATAAAGGAGGCCCGAGAAAAGGTACATCAAAAACTAAAATACTTTTTTCTGTGTTGAAAGATTTCAGGGGCAAAAAAAACAACAGCCGCATATAAAAAACTAAAAAACTAAAAACTAAACTAAAAACACAACAACAACATATGGAAGAATCATAGATGCTAGCAGAACGGTAGGCTACATATTAACAAGTCGCGTAAGGCGAAAATACAACATTTAGTCAAGCTGTCGAACTCACAGAATGAAACTGAACGCAATGCAATTTTTCAGCAAGACCGTATACTCGTAGCATCGTCAGTCCACCGTTTGTGGCAAAGGCAGTGAAATTGACAAGAAGAGCGGGGTAGTAGTTGCACTGAGAAGGATAGCACGCTTTTCTGTACCTCTCTTCGTTTTAACTTTCTGAGCGTGATTTTAATCCAAACATATCATATCTATATGTTTTTGGAATCAGGAACCGACAAGGAATAAGATGAAAGTGTTTTTAAATTGATTTCGAAAATTTAATTTTGATCATAATTTTTATATTTTTAATTTTTCAGAGCTTGTGTTTAATCCAAATATAACATATTTATATGTTTTTGGAATGAAGAAATGATGAAGAATAAGATGAACGTAAATTTGGATCGTTTTATATATATATATATAATGTTTTTTTTTACAATTTTCAGATTTTTAATGACCAAAGTCATCAATTAATTTTTAAGCCACCAAGCTGAAATGCAATACCGAAGTTCGGCCTTCGTCGAAGATTGCTTGGCCAAAATTTCAATCAATTTGATTGAAAAATGAGGGTGTGACAGTGCCGCCTCAACTTTTACAAAAAGCCGGATATGACGTCATCAAAGACATTTATCGAAAAAAAGAAAAAAACGTCCGGGGATATCATTCCCAGGAACTCTCATGTAAAATTTCATAAAGATCAGTCCAGTAGTTTAGACTGAATCACACACACACACGCACAGACAGACAGACACACACACACACACACACACACACACACACACACGCACACACATACACCACACCCTCGTCTCGATTCCCCCCTCTACGTTGAAACATTTAGTCAAAACTTGACTAAATGTAAAAACTAAGGTTCATAACTATACTCGTTTCTGTATTCAATGACAAAGCTTCGTAAGCTGCTCTTGTCATCGAGGGTTGAACCCGTGAGGTAAAACTTAGCAAAGTCAGTTTTCTGTTTGTGATCTAATTTGTGTCTGTGTGTCTGTCTCTTCAAGGAACGTTATGTCGACGTGCTAGTGAATGTTCCCCTTTCTCTAGAATCAAACGTTCCCTTAAACTAAACTGTCTCCGTTTTGTCCTGGATTCAGCCGCTCTGATATTCCGAGACCTCTGAGGAAGGGACATCTTGCGATAAAGATGAGTTCCCGGTCATTTTTGAACTTGCCTGGTTGTAGTATTCATCAGAATCTCGGTTAACCTCTGTCTCTTTGTTTAAACCTGTTGTGTCCGGTATTTCATAATCCTCGCTCTGGCCTCCGCTGGCAACCAGCGATTCATAAATTTGGTTTTCGTTTCTGTTGGAAGACAATCCTTCGTAAGTGCTGTTCTGATTGGCCAAGGCATTATACGGGTTTTCTTCGATGTTTCGATTGCCCAAGCCATCATACACGTTCATTGGCGTGAGGTATTCGTTAGAAGCGTCTGAAGCTCTTGAAGGGTCTCCATGATCTGTAAAAAGATGAATAAATGTCATCAGTAGCATAGTTCATCTCGTAAGGTGCCATTTCCTCTGAACTTTCAATCGCTTTCTAATGATTTCACATTGAACAAATTTTTTTTTTATAAAACTGCAAGAATTCAGTTTTATCGGTACACGGTACGTTTGGGTCAGAAAAGACATTAAAGTCAGGTTTCCAGAGGTTTATCAAACATGATTGCCCAAATCCACTTAAAAAATGATTTCTGATGTGATTCCTTTCCTCTGGATCCATTGAAGATTTAAAGCAATATTATCACGCAGAAAAAAGGAATCTCTTAACCTCTCGATATTAAATCAGCTGTTATTACTACCGTAATTGAAACAGCAAAATACATACCCGACATCTCCCGAGCATTAACTACAGAACTGTCGTCCACCAGAGTACCGACTGGCTGACCATGGAATCCCTGATTCTCATATACAGCGAGCTGTCGAGCTCCATCACTGCCAGAGCCTCGCCTTTAACAAAACAATGAACAAGATTTCATGTATTAACAAGAATGAAAACAATGAACAGTGCAGAAAAATGTTCTGGTTTTGACAAAAATATCTAGCTTTACCATGGCCAGTGTTTGTAACCTCCTGTCACGAAGGACAATGCAAATATCTAGGGCTGTCACGAAACAACTCTGCCTTTGATGTACGCGTGACTGTCAAGCAAGTACTATTACAGCGTGACATCATAAGAACATAAATTGAGTCAACATTGTGGGGGGTTCAAGTTAACTGTTTATAAGATAGGTCAAGTGTACGTCTGATACAGGGTAACCACAAGTGTGCTGTGCATGTGACCATGTAATCTGTCCTCGAACCACTTACTATACACACTCAAAACTTAGAAAGCATGTCATTTGGACATTAACAGGGAACAACATCCCACAAGAAAAAAAATTCTTACTGCATGGACAAGCTCTGTTGAACTTTTCTTCCTGTGTAGTGGGATGTAATTCTCGCACAATATAAAATGTATGTTGTTTTGAGGACGAAACCAGTTTTGAATGCTCAAAATAGGAATGTACTGATGTCTTTTGCTCAGTTTGCTTTCTACGTCTTTTCTTCACAAATAACACTACGATGATAACGACCACGACGACAACAATGACAGAAACGACGATAGCCACCAGTGAGCCTGTAGGCATATCTGCAGAACTTTCTTCTGTCAAAAAAACAAAAACAAGTCGTGTAAGGCGAAATTACTACATTTAGTCAAGCTGTGGAACTCACAGATTGAAACTGAACGCACTGCTTTCTGTGATTATTAACGAGCCTGTTTAGCGCGGTAGTGGTTGCGCTGTGCAGCATAGCACACTTTTCTGTACCTCTCTTCGTTTTAACTTTCTGAGCGTGTTTTTAATCCAAACATATCATATGTTTTTGGAATCAGGAACCGACAAGGAATAAGATGAAATTATTTTTAAATCGAATTCGGAAATTCTATTTTAATCATAATCTTTATATTCTTAATTTTCAGAGCTTGTTTTTAATCTGAATATAACGTATTTTATATATTTTGGAATCAAGAAATGATGAAGAATAAGATGAACGTAATTTTGGATCATTTTAGAAAAAAAAAAATGTAATTACAATTTTCATATTTTTAATGACCAAAGTCATTCATTAATTTTTAAGCCTCCAAGCTGAAATGCAATACCAAAGTCCGGCCTTTGTCGAAGATTGCTTGGCCAAAATTTCAATCAATTTTATTGAAAAATGAGGGTGTGACAGTGCCGCCTCAACCTTTACAAAAAGCCGGATATGACGTCATCAAAGACATTTATAGAAAAAATGAAAAAAAAACGTCTGGGGATATCATACCCAGAAACTTTCATGTAAAATTTCATAAAGATCGGTCCAGTAGTATACTCTGAATCGCTCTACACACACACACGCACAGACAGACAGACAGACACACAACAAGAAATGTGTTTGCAACATAAGGATAAGTCAATTAGGTGATGTGCAAACAAATATTATATGAAATCTCGGTGATCATTTCCATAAACAATATTGAAGCAATTGGTGTCGTCTGTCAAGTTCATTATGAGCAGGCGTGATGCTTAGACAGTGCAAAGGCGAAAACTATTTTTTGGCAACAACAACAGTGAAATTATTGTTTTGTAACTGTTCGCGTTTGATTTGTGGGTGACTTGTTTTTAACATATATAAAACAAATCGCGTGAAGCGAAATTAATATGCATTTCGTCAATCTGTAAAACTCCCAGAATTATACTGATCGATGCACTGCATTCCAGGAAGACACTTGAAAAACGTATATGATCCCTTGAAGTGACAAGCCAGTAAAGCCCAGTAGCGTAAAGCACTTAACAGAAAAACGGGCTTTTCTTTATTCGTTTTCACTTTCTGAGTTTGTTTTTAATACAAACATAACATATGTTTTTATAATCAGGAAATGATAAAGAATAAGAAGAAATACCGTTTGGAACGAGTACTAAAATGTTATTTTGAATTAGAATTTTCAGTTTATAATGACCAAACTCATTTGTTAGATCGTAAGCTTCCAAGCTAAAATGCAATTCCATAGTCCGGGCTTCGATCGTCAAAGGCTGCTTGACCAAATGTTCAATCAATTTGATAAACAAAAATGAGGGTGTGACAGTGCCTCCTCAACTTAAAAAAGCGGATATGACGTCATTAAATGCGTTTATCCACAAAACAATGGCCTGGGGATATCACACATACATCACCACCCTCGTCTCAATGTCAACAAAATGAGTCAACTTCAAAGTGTAGCCTGTGCGATCGTCATTAATTTTTGTCTGTCTGTGCGTATGTATGTATGTATGTCTGTGGTAGAAACTTTAACATTTGACTAAACACCGAAATACTCATTTTACCTGGTTATATTTTAAGCACCATCTTCAAACTATTGAAGTAATGATCAATATTTTGTCGGCATGGGTGTAGTTAAAGTGTGTATCCAAAGAAAACGGGTGATGGGGGGTTTTGAGGGGGTAAAAGCAGGTGACTGGTTTGTGTCGTGTGTGGTATGTAGACCAGGTCAGGGGTCAAGATCAGGTCAGGTCGCGTGAAGGATTGTGGTATAGATTCACTTTTCAGTTCTCACCTTGAGCTGCATTCGCCGATTCGGGGAAGACGATTTCCACATTGTTCGGTTTCTTAGCTCCAGAAAAATAGATAAAGAAGATACCAAACGAGATTTCTTACAGTTTGATCTGCACAGCGTTTTTCCAGTGTCTGCGCGAGGAAGAGCTGTCGAAAGCGCAGTGTCGATCTGGCAGTCGTGTCCCCGGTAAGTACAGACAGATCTAGTGTCTCCCACTCTTACAACGTGTCACCTACTGATAATCCGTTTTTTTTAAATTTCTTTTTATTTCAGCAGACACGGATATCAAACACAGTGCTAGGCAGTCACCTCTAGTGAAATGAGTTGATCTAAAGTGCCTGTAATGTTTGGATGTCTTTGTTCTTGGTTCGATTTATGTGAATTTCAAGACTTGCAGTAGAGTCTCAAGTTCACTCTGCCCGTATAAAACTGTCCACCATTTACTTGAACACGCAGATATAAGGAAACGGAATGAATCTGTTCTCAAAGTCAAAATTATTACGATTTTGCCTCAGTTTCAAAACATGCTCTGCCATGGTTCTGTCCTGTAAAATGTGGTACCTTGCAACAACTTCCTTGAATTTGAAAGACAGTGTTTGAATGCTTTTTAAAGTGGCTTGTATAACCCGACTATTCAGTATCAAAACACTGTTTATATTTGTGTAGGTTGTAGTCATCACAAGCAAAACAAGAAAAAGAAAATATAGCTGTCCTTTTGTGTCGATAGCACTACAGAAAACAGCGCAAACGATACGTAGCACAAATGACACGTAGCGCTAGCGGGACGCACCGTGGAAAAAGTGGCCACATGGCAGGTACCTATCGCTTAGTGTCTGCAGTACAAAAGACAAATAAGCTGATGGTAGATTTCCAAATGAACACAGTACCCTCAGTGATTTACGACGGGCAAGCTACAATCCAGGGCAGAGAACACAGCAGCGTTGTAATCCAACTCTTCATTTGTTTCAGGAAAGGTCGTCCTTGCAAATTAACATTGCAACTCTCTGATACAAATACTTAGTGCATAGTGTACTCTAAACAAGAGGTTGTGCTACTACAGGAACATCCCGATAATTGAGTGGGACAGGATTAAAAAGCTTCCCAGGGCTGCAATGAGGAAATGCATGTTTTTTTCTGTTATTGACCTTAATAGCTTTCACACAGCCAATAAATGAGAGATAATGGTCTTCTTGGGGACCGTTCATGCCCAAGCACGCGGAGCAGGTTGCCAGCAGGATAACGTGTCACTGGAAGATATCATAGACTTCGAAGTGCGAGGACCAGGGAAAATAACCTCATGTGAACCTGACCATCGTAACGCCCATATCTTTAACTCTTAGTCGTATGACAATTCCAAGAATAAATTATCTTGATACGCAAGCTCTAGGGTAGGCTAATGATTGTATTTGTAGATAAGCTTTGCCATGATAATTATGCTGATGCAGTTTAAAAGTGTGTCTGTATGTGCATGCGTGTTTGTGCGGTCTTGTGTGTGTGCGTGTGTGTGTGTGTGTGTGTGTGTGTGTGTGTGTGTGTTTGTGTGTGTGTGTGTGTGTGTGTGTGTGTGTGTGTGTGTGATTGAGTTTGTGTTACTGTTTGTCGATTTCTTACGGGAGCCTTGAAGGCTTCGCCTCCTGTTTTTTTAAAATCTGTTTTGTCCTGTCCTTATCTTATCACGTTTTACTTCAAAGACATCATGCATGTAAATTAATGTTTAAAGATCGTTGCTATTCCAATTACCCTTCTATCTTGACTGTCTTCAGCTGACTGTTGCTGGAAACTACTGTTATTGATATAACTAGTGAACGCTTATTGCTGATGCACAGTTCAACAATTAAGGCAATTAAACGACAGTAATCTATGTAAAGGGATCCTTTTTAAGCTGATATGTACCCAAACAGGAGCATTCGAATCTATAACAAAAAATTCTCCTGTTACCTTTCTTTGAATTTTCTTCTGTAGACAATGAAAATAATGACGAACACAACCACGACAGCCACAGCAGCCACCAACGCCCCGACGATGACGGCAACGTTTTTTCCACTTCCCCCGTCTGCACTTGATTTTTCCGTTGTAAATTCATAGCAATATTTGGGAAGTTCTGGAATGTTTTTACCCGAAGTGGTCCCGCCTGTCACCGAATACTGTGGAGAAGACGTCGTGGTGTTCTCTGTACCAGGAGTGGTTGACGTGACCAAATCGCAAGTGGTTTGACTGGAAACCTCCTCAGAATGTTCACTGGAAGCTGCAGACATAATTAGTAGATTAAATAATGGCAGCTTAATATGATTTTACGAGCCATAAGTCAATCAATCAATATGAGGCTTATATCGCGCGTTTTCCGTGGGTACAGTTCTAAGCGCAGGGATTTTTTTATTTTTTTATTTATTATTTTTTTATGCAATTTTATATCGCGCACATATTCAAGGCGCAGGGATTTATTTATGCCGTGTGAGATGGAATTTTTTACACAATACATCACGCATTCACATCGGCCAGCAGATCGCAGCCATTTCGGCGCATATCCTACTTTTCACGGCCTATTATTCCAAGTCACACGGGTATTTGGTGGACATTTTTATCTATGCCTATACAATTTTGCCAGGAAAGACCCTTTTGTCAATCGTGGGATCTTTAACGTGCACCCCCAATGTAGTGTACACGAAGGGACCTCGGTTTTTCGTCTCATCCGAAAGACTAGCACTTGAACCCACCACCTAGGTTAGGAAAGGGGGGAGAAAATAGCGGCCTGACCCAGGGTCGAACACGCAACCTCTCGATTCCGAGCGCAAGTGCGTTACCACTCGGCCACCCAGTCCATAAGTGTATGTATAACTACATTAGAATGTATGGCTGATAGCTTCAAGTAACGTTTTGTTTTTGATTAAAATGACAGCCACTTCAAGAACAATTTGAGTCAGCCAACGACAGCTTCTTCTAATGTGGTTTTCGGTAGTTTCATATATAACAACTTTACACATCAAACAGAAAAATCAGCTTGATTACCATACTGGAGACGATGTTCGGACAAATAT
>NC_090251.1:26189167-26251667 GCF_037325665.1 Littorina saxatilis
TTTCAGTCTCGAGGTCGAATTTATCTCTAAGAGCCCACTCGGTTAACCTAATGAAAATCCGTTTCACGAAAGCACACTCGATTTTGTAACCGATTTTTGTGCTGTTATTATTTTTCGTAGCAGAGGGCTCTTACGCGTAGCAGCTTCGCTATGGACGCACATTTGTAGCATAATAATTATGTTAAAACAACATCGTAGTAGTAAGCGGCTCTGCTACCTATTTAGTAATTGCATACCTGAACATATATTATGTTGCACGTATACAGATGAACATAGATATTACATCTCTCCTACCAGCACTTACTATCCTTCAAAAGATTTGTTTGTTTGTGTTTTTAATTTGTTGTTCATATGGATATTGTTGAGACAATATGCTTTTTGCAAAAAGTAAAATGTTTTCTTATTTGCAGCCTGTATTTGTAATGATAATCGCTTGTGTGTTTACAGAATATAGAATATGGAGGTTTGTATTGCACTTAAAACCTACCGCGCGTCTTTACTTAGTTAACCATTTAGTTAAACACCATATGTTCTGAAGAAAACAGTTTGCTTATATGCATCCTGTACTTATAAAGATAATCGCTTGTGTGTTTACAGAATATTGAATATGGAGGTTTTTATTGTAATTGTACTTAAAACAACGTCTTTACATAGTAAACCATTTAATTTAGTTAATCCCTGTGTTTTTGTCGAGACGTTAATTCACAAGAGCATCTTTTCACATGTAAACAAATCAGACATCAACAGGCGGTCTGCTTGCTGTGCAGAGTGAAGATGTTGGTTCTTGTTTTTATTAATGAATGTAATTCCTGACATCTGTGTTGATCTACTAAATTAAATCATTGGATTTGTACCATCTGCTATAAGTACTTTGGTGACGGGCGCAGTGGCGTGGTGGTAAGACGTCGGCCTCCTGATCGGGAGGTCGTGAGTTCGAATCGCGGTCGCTGCCGCCTGATGGGTTAAGAGTGGAGATTTTTACGATCTCCCAGGTCAACTTAAGTGCAGACCTGCTAGTGACTTAACCCCCTTCGTGTGTACACGCAAGCACAAGACCAAGTCCGCACGGAAAAGATCCTGTAATCCATGTCGGAGTTCGGTGGGTTATGAAAACACGAAAATACCCAGCATGCCTACTCAACGAAAACGGAGTGAAGCTGACTAGTTTGGGGAACCCAAATCGGCAAACGAGCTCACGAGCTCACACGTAACCAGACAATTCTGGAACGCTGAAGAAGAAGAAGAAGTACTTTAATAAGGCACATCAAGGTCACTGTTTTCTTCAATTATTCACCATCAGATTAGTGTTGTATGTAGGAGATGAATCCACATCAAACAAAATGACTTTGAATGATATGTCTACAAGTGTAATACTCACTTATTTTTACAAGCCAGGATGTGCATATAAGTGCACAGGTAATTACTAAATTTAAGGACGTGGTGATAGTCCATGAAAGTCGGACTAGAAATCGTGTAAATTATAAACTGCTTGAGAATTTATGTCATACTTTTAGCTTCTTGTTGTAATGTATTTCATGCCATGGAAATGATGATTGTCGATTTACCTTTTAAATAGTGTTGTGCATTGTTTGTTTGTTTGTTTGTTTGCTTAACGCCCAGCCGACCACGAAGGGCCATATCAGGGCGGTGCTGCTTTGACATTTAACGTGCGCCACACACAAGACAGAAGTCGCAGCACAGGCTTCATGTCTCACCCAGTCACATTATTCTGACACCGGACCAACCAGTCCTAGCACTAACCCCATAATGCCAGACGCCAGGCGGAGCAGCCACTAGATTGCCAATTTTAAAGTCTTAGGTATGACCCGGCCGGGGTTCGAACCCACGAGTGTTGTGCATGAGTGCGTGATAAATGTAACGTTATGTCAATTGAGTTGAATGTTTGCTTTTTTGTACTCGGCCGCAAGCTGAATCTATTTGTAAAATAATAATGTGATACTGTATTATGGTATTTATTATGATCATGAATGAAAGAAAGACCTGAAAGTTTGTCAGAGAAAAGCTTTCTTGTCGTATTTACATACACTATCAGGAAAATGTATGAACAGATGAAGCTTTTCGGAGCTTTTTTCCTTGCTTTCTATATAATTTTATGCAGATGTGATCATGTAACAATAGCAATGTAAGACTTTGTTTGAGTGTATTTTCGTCAATATAGTATTTAAGAATGTATCTATGTACAAAACATGATGAAAGTAAGAAAATGTGCGAGAATATGGGTGTTATATTTATATCACTTATGTCATATTTGAAGCGTTCTGGCAGATTTTTGTTATTCAAACTCTAGGAATGTACCAATACAAATTGCATATATCATTAAGATTTAATTTTGCATGGCTCATGTATACCTTATTTATTCATTTATTTTTATCTTTTTTTGCCACTCACAAGGGCTACGTTTTAGGAATTAAAGTCTTCTCTCACACTAACTTCGGCGTGATTTGTACAACAAAATCTAAAAATTGAAAATAACTTCTCGCAGTAAACCGTTTAGTAAATCATTGTAAACCCTGCCAGGCTTTTCATGGAACAACAATACACATACAAAATTGACAGCTGTGCTGCTTTCTAGGCGGAGTGGGGATTGTTTTCTCAATTATTTCCATTGCTAACAGCCGTGTCAATCGCTGAATCGGCGACGTTAATTCCACAACAAATCCCAGTTCTGCGCAAAGAGCACCCAGGCTTTTGATTTTGTATATGTGTGCAAGTGAAGAGATACTCTTACCCCATATAATAGTCCTAAACAGGTCTGCATATATATGGTTTACGCGATAATTATTTGCAGTGGAAAGAAGGTATTCTATGAATGTAGTGGTCAAGAAAAAGTTAGAAATACGCGTTGATTTTGCCGGTGTGTATCAGCTGTCTGCATGCTGTGCAAGTACATTATTTTGAATTAAACGCCTTATCATAATAATCACACGTTGAACAGATCTCAAGAGAGTAGGCCTTTTATCCACAATGAGTCCTGTGGGAGCGGATTATTAGCATCAATCTCACTTGCAAAAGCTTCTATTTAATAATAATAATAATAATAATAATAATAATAATAATAATAATAATAATTGTCAGTAAGTACTGGTGTCACATGACTGATGTGAACCAGTTGATTGGCTAATGGCGATGCGCTTAAATCTGTTAGCGCACTCTTGGAGTGCGCTAACTTTTCCACAGAGCGTATTCTTACGCCCTTTGCCAAAGCGAGACTGTACTCTCATCCTCAGAATTAATTAATGACATGTAGCTTATATTCTCCACAATACCAAATGACCATAAATTCCCTGCTTCTCAATTAAAGCAGAAGTGGGTTTTTTTTTCTGACAGATTGCATGTGCCTATGCCACAGTGGCACTAATCTAAAAATAGAAGCCGCTGTTTCATCTCATTTTCGCCGACTTGCATAGATTCTTCTCATAATATGCCGTGTTAGTGGCACGTAGCTTATAATCCACATTACCAAATGATGAGTTAGTATACAATTCCCAGCGGCTAACAGAAAACACAAGTGTTATTCCGATAACGTACACAGCATTTGGAAGACTGATTCGATCGACTCTAGCAGACTACACTGAAATACGACTGCATCAGTTCAGTAAATGAATGGTTTCCGAATTATTATTTCAAGGCAAGAACAATCGTAATCGAAAACGTGTAGGGTTCAGAACGTTCTTACCATATAATTATAAGACTTATTACAAGCCTGCCTTATTCGTGCAGACTCAGTGACAGTGCAGACTGCAGTGGTTCGATTGTTCTAGCCTAGCAGTAGCAGACGACATAAACCCCGCTCAGCAAATTAACATGTTGGGCAAATGTGAACGAAAAATCGATGGGGATATAATACGTGTAGGGTTCAGAGCATTCTTACCGTTCATATTTAGTATCAGACTCCCCGATGAGTGAAGATACAACACGAGATATATGCCACATTTATTTTGAAAATGTGCGAACAGCCGAGTCCTTCGTGGGGTAGTCAATTCAAGGGGAGTCACTCCGCACAGTCAATCCATCGACGCTCGACTGAAGGTTTCGAATCGCAAATAATGAAGAGCAGAGTCCTTTCTCAGAGTTCAAATGAGGTCTCTCTGAAAGATCATCACTGTTCAGCTTTAACACTACACTGGAATTTACCAACAGAAATTAAAATGCGTGTGACGAAAGCACGACACACTTGAGACACCGGCCCACACAAAAGTAGATCTTACTGTACACGACCTGACCACACAGTTTTGCCTATTCAAATGCGCGTAGCAAAGTGTGCGTTTGGAATCTTCTTTTTTCTATGGCGGTACTGACAATATCGTTATTGAAACAATCCCAGTGCACTAAGGGATTTATAGAGCAAATCTCGAAAATAATTATTGAACTCAGCGCTATGCGCTTCGTTCAATAATGAATTTTCTCGATTTGCTCTATAAATCCCTTAGTGCACTGGGATGTCTCAATAACTTAAATAATAATAAATAACTTTTCTATAGCGCGAGTCCCATCAATTGGCTCCAGGCGCTTTACAAATTCATTTTGCGTGACTATTCGCCCATGTTCTTTATTTCATGCATCTGTTCTGTCTGTAGACAGTGATTAAAAAGGTCTCATTCTTTCAACATAATGTTCATTTCCAGTTTTTAACTTGGAGAGAGAGAGAGAGAGAGAGAGAGAGAGTGTGTGTGTGTGTGTGTGTGTGTGTGTGTGTGTGTGTGTGTGTGTGTAAGTGTGTGTGCGCCCGCGTATTTGTGTGTGTGTGTGTGTCTTTGTGTGTGTAAACCAGTAACTGATGATTGTCATCCTCCGTGAGAACTGTATGCCTGACCATTGCTTCTGAACAAAAAAACATCATCAACATCGTCATCATCATCATCATCATCATCATCATCATCATCATCATCATCAACATCTTCATCATTATTATTGCATGTCATCATCATCATCATCATCATCATCATCATCATCATCATCATCATCATCACAACAACAACGACTACAACAACAATAACAACAACTACAACCATTAACTTGATTAATGCGATGTGTGGCACTAAATTTTAACTAGGAGAATACATGGAATAACCTAGTTTTCTTGGTAGTTATTGAAGTGACTTATAACAATGAATGAAAAGTGTGTAAATATTAATGGACACAGATCGCCGTTGCTATGGAAACAGCCGCCATATTGAAATTCTAGGAAACGGTTTTACAGCGACATCATACATCAGAAATCCATGATATTTGGCACAAAGATACACATGACTTTTATCCACAGTCATGTAAAACGATATTTTTACTAAAGACTACAATTGAATTTATATTAATGTTTGTAATAAGGATTAATGAATTTCTAACCGCATATTCAATAATCCTTATTTCAAAAATTAATATAAATCATCTTTTCTCAAAAAATCGTTCTATATGATTGTAGATAAAAGTCATGTGTATCTTTGTGCCAAATGTTACGCATTTCTGATGTATGATATTGCTGTAAATCCGTTTCTTAGAAATCCAATATGGCGCTGTTTAAGCCAGTTTCCATAGCAACGGCAGTCTATGTTCTGTAGTATTCACATATTTTTCATTTCTTTTCATAAGTCACTTCAATAACTACCCAGAAAACTTAAGTTATTCCATGTATTCTCCACCCCCCGCGGGTTAGGGGGAGTCCCATATTGGTTGGGACTAGAAAGAATTTACCCGATGCTACCCAGCATGTCGTAAGAGGCGACTAACGGTTCTTTTTCTTCTCTTCTTTTGTCTTATTTCTGCCTTACCAGTCCTTTCACCTATATTTCCTTCCAAGAAAACTCTCCCTACTATTCCCTGCAGTTTTCCAATTCTTTTCTTGTTGTCTTATTTCTACCTGACTGGATCCATCACCTTTATTTCACTTACCAAAAGTCTTCTTTTCCACATCCTTATTTCTCTGCACCCCGCATGTCGTAAGAGGCGACTGACGGATTCTGTTCCTCCTTTTACCCTTGTTGAGTGGTTCTTGTATAGAATGTGGTCGATGTTTGTAAAGATTTTGGTCAGGCAGTATGTAGGAAATGTTTGGTCCTTTGTACTGGAAGCTTGCATTCTCCCAGTAAGGTCATGTATTGTACTACGTTGCAGGCCCCTGGAGCAATTTTTTGATTAGTGCTTTTATGAACAAGAAACACTTAACAAGTGGCTCTATCCCATCTCCCCCCTTTCCCCTATCCCATCTCCCCCCTTTCCCTCGTCGCGATATAACCTTCGTGGTTGAAAACGACGTTAAACACCAAATAAAGAAAGATGTATTCTCCAAGTTTAATGTTGGTGATTTTAGTGCCTCACATCGCCTTAAGACAATAATAACGAGACAAGAGCAGCGATTGCCATCAGGATTGTACATTTCTTGCATGATTTGTTTCTTCTTCCAAGAGTTCAAGAGCGAGAGCGATCTTTAAAAAAATTATTCAAAAAATATACATACAGGTATGAAAGAATAATAATTAATATGTACAACCCTTCCTACCTCCTACAACACATTCACTCTGCCACAAATCGCCTGAAGTGAGCAAAATGAGTCAATTTACGCTGAAATGCATCAAGTAAGCAAAACACACACATACACACACACACACACACACACACACACACACACACACACACACACACACACACACACATTTCTGCAGATAATAGTCTTAACGACGGAATAGTGAAGTAAAGAGGAGAGTTCTGAAAAGAACGGCGCCCTTTCGTACAATACCAATGATATTAAAACTTCTTTTTTTTTAAAGACATTTTCCAGTGACCAGATCCTTAGATCGAGTCACGAAGAACACGTTATTGACTTAGAGTGCTTGAGTGAACGCTTCAAGATCAGCATCAGACAAAACAACTCAACGCCTGATGCTGAATAAACCACGAGACAAAATGGGAGCAGAGACATTGAAGTCCGGCTATAACAAGTGTATCTTTAGTACGTCCATGCAATATGTTTTGCCAACTTTGAGGGCCCCAAAGGGGGGGGGGGGGGTATCATTGTCACAATCCGATGGGAGGATTTTCACGTGTCCGGCTCTTTCAAGATTGAATCTCGAATTTTGTTAATGTTGTCTAGGGTATGATTATTTGGCGGCTGTTCGCTTTTATAGTTAGTGATATGCGTGGTTCCTTTTAACTTAATTGAACGATAGACAGACTCAAAAGTATCGACAGAAAGAATAAACACTGGAAGCAACTGGACGAACACAACTACAATGAGTGAAAAACGGCTTTAATTTTGGTTACTCATCTTCATGCATCGACGTACTCGGCACTACAGGTCAAGTATCAGGTGTGAGAGGTTTGATCTTGCCGAAATGAGCGACTGTAAGCTCTCGGAGTGTTTATACACGGCGTCGGTGATGAAGATGATGTCTTTAAAGTTTAATGTCTTGACGATGAGTTCAACGGTGATGATGATGTCCTTGATGATGTGACGAACGATGTTGAGGATGCTCTTGATGTCTTCGACGATGAAGTGAATGACGATGATGATGCCCTGGATATCTCGGCGATGGGGTGACGGTGATATCAGTTCTTTAACACGGTTCCATCTCTCTCTCAGTTGGCGTCCGATTCATCTCCAGCTTGCATCTACACGAGCGTCTAACCAGCATCTAAACCTGTCGATCAAAGTGAAAACAACATGTTATCATCAGCTTTATGAGCCTAACATCTATCTAATCATTCTGACCGTTACTTACAACCAATGGAATTTTGGATTTCGTCCAACTGCTTCGCCTTTGAAACACACAAAACAGATGAACGTAGGGATGAAAATGTGCCGCTCTACTTCTGAAATGAAGAACGATATTATTACTTCCCTTTTTCCTACTTTAGCAGTTTCTTACCTGCATAATTCAGGTTTGTGATGAAATATAACTCCCGAAAAAAAAAGCTTGAATTGTTCTCCAAAATGGAACGAGAATCAACTGATCTTGGTGAATGGACTCAAAGTAAAACTCTACGCTACGAATATAGGCCTTCGCACGTGTCTCAAAACAATTCAATAAAACAACTCTTCCATACATCTTTTAACGCGAAATACAAAAGACAAATATCTCAAGTCTTTATTGATAGAAATCATCGTATGAATTTGCAAATCTAATAATCTTTCATACGGTGTAGGCGTAGAGATCTATCATAACCATTTCCAACCTCGTGTTTTCCTCTGTGTCATTCTTCCTTTTTGACGTCACGCTTTTGACGTCATTTCTCTTTACGGCGTTCCGTCTCGCAAGGAAATGACTTAAGGGTGTCACCCATGGAAATAAAATCCAATGTTACTATAATGCGTAACACACGCCCTTGGAAAGGAAGATTTTATATAATCTATGAACATGCATAATAGTTACATTAATACTATATGTGTATAACATTCTACTAATTGTTTCCGTGGATCTATGATCAGAATTCCCTTCACAATCAGGTAGTATCTCTGAGTTGTGACGACCATTGCCATGGTCTCCCTCAGTTCATGGTAGCACGGCTGAGGTAGTCTGCTCCAATGTTGTCTTTGCCGGGAATGATCTTCACGGTGAAGACGTACGGTTGAAGTTGCAGTGCCCAGCGCATCAGTCTGGCATTGGTTGGTTTCATCCGCTGTAGATACTGAAGAGGTTGATGGTCCGTCTCCAGTATGAAATGTCTTCCGTAGAGATAACGCTCAAATTTCTGGATTCCCCAGACGGTCGCTAAGCATTCTTTCTCTACGGTGGCATATTTCTGTTCTGTCTCTGACAGCTTCTTGCTGGCATACGCGATCGGCTGCAGACCCTCTCCCTTGTCTTGAAGTAGAACAGCTCCCATTCCTTTGTCTGAAGCATCAGTTCTGAGGATGTATGGGAGTGTATGGTCTGGCATCTGGATGATCGGTTGTTCAGCTAGCTTGGCTTTCAGTGTGTCGAACGCCACCTGACAGGCCGGAGTCCACTTGACCTTTTCCGGTTCTTGCTTTTTGGTCTTGTCTGTCAGTGGTGCTGCGATCGAGGAATACGCCGGGACGTAAATCCTATAAAAACCGGTCAGACCTAAAAAAGCTCTCAGTTCCTTCTTGGTGGTAGGAGGTTGAGCCTTTTGTATCTTGTCGACCTTGTCGTCGACAGGCCATCTCTTCCCTCTTCCGATCTCATGTCCCAGATACTGCAGTTGTTCATAACCGAAGTAGCACTTGGAGGGTTTCGCTGCAAGGTTGGCGTCTTTCAGGGCTTTCAGGACGGCCTTGATCGCTTCAATGTGTTGTTCCCATGTTGCAGTCGCGATCAGGATGTCATCCATGAAATGGTAGACGTCTTTGCGATTGAGAGGACCCAGGAGCTTCCGCATCATCCGGTTGAAAACGCTGCCCGCGGTCTTCAATCCAAATGGCATGTTGATCCACCTCATTTGCCCTAATGAGGTCGTAAACGCTGTCTTGTCTCGGTCTTCCTCTTTGATGGGAATCGCCCAATATCCTTTGGTCAAGTCCAACTTGCTGAAGTATCGTGCATCGGCGAGTTCAGAGAATAAATGTTCCACATCTGTGATTGGTTCAGCGTCGTTCTCGATGACTTTATTTGCTTCTCTGAAATCATTGCAGAAACGCACTGCTTTACCCTGTGCTTTCTTCACGATCACTATCGGAGCGTTGTAGGGTGAAGTGGCTGGTTCGATAACCTTCAAATCCAACATCTCCTTCACTTCACGTTCCACCACGTCCACTAACGCATGAGGTATGGGTCGTGGTTTCACGTACACGGGTCGATCATCAGTCATCTTGATGTTGCAGATTTCTAGAGTCGTAGCTTTTGGTACATCAGTCAACGATGCGCTGAATTCTGTACATGCGTCTCTGACTTCACGTTGTTGTCTTGCCGTCAATGTGTCAGCTACATGTACATCTTTCTCATTCTCGGTACGTTTTGTAGACGGAATGAGTATGCTGGGATCAGGTCCCATGTTGGCGAATATTTCGTCATCTTGTTCTTCTAGATCTTCAACGACTATCGCGCTCTGTTCCACCACTTCTTCTGGAAGTTTCTCTGGTTCAGCGATCATTTCTCGTTCATGGTACTCTCGCAAAAGGTTGATGTGATAGACACGAGTCTGGCGACCCACTTTGATCTTGTAATCAAATGAGTTGATCTTCTCCTCGATCACGTATGGTCCCTTCCATGCAAGTTCTAGCTTGTTGTGTTTCGTTGGCAGTAGAAGCAAAACTCTGGTGCCGACAATGAGTTCTCTCTTCTTCGTCTTCTTGTCGTAGAAGTGAGCTTGTCGTATTGCTGACTTGGCGAGATGGTCGCGGGCGATCTTGCACGTTTCTTCAATGCGATTTCGCAGATCAATAACATGTTCAGCCGTCGTGCGTATCTCGTCGTTGCTTTCTTCTTCCGTCCACAGTTGACGCAATACTTGCATTGGTCCACGCACTGTCCGCCCATACAGAAGTTCGAAAGGAGAAAATCCAAGCGAATCTTGGGGAACTTCTCGGTATGCGAACAGTAGTGCTGGCAAGTACTGGTCCCACTTGGTCGGTTGTTCAAAAGTCATCTTCTTGAGCATCGCTTTCAAAGTTCCATTGAAACGTTCTACAACACCATTGCATTGAGGATGCCAAGGTGAAGTTGTCAATCCCTTGATTGCGAGCAGTTGGTTGACTTGAGTCATCAACTCGCTGGTGAACTGCGCTCCGTTGTCGGTCAATACTTCTTCTGGAAGTCCCAATCTTGTCCAGAATGTCCATAGCGCGTCAGCCACGGTTTCTGCCTTTATGTCTTTGAGAGCAACAGCTTCAGGATATCTGGTCGCGAAATCCACCATCACTAGGATATACTGCTTCTTTGTCTCAGACATGGGTTTGATTGGTCCTACTATGTCAACGGCTACACGCTTGAACGGAGTTTCAATCAGAGGCATCTTTCCCAGAGGTACCTTCCTCGTCCGTCCTTTTGGCATAGTACGTTGGCACACGTCACAAGAACTGCAGTAGCGTTTGATGTCACCCACGATCCCCGGCCAAAAAAAATCTTGCCAAATCCGTTCTCTTGATTTCTTCTGTCCGAGATGGCCCGACATCGCCGTATCGTGTCCGGTGGACAATACCTTTGCCCGCATCTTGTGAGGTACTACTACTTGTCGGTGGTCCTTTCCTTGCTTGTCACTGTATTGGCGATATAACACGTCCTTGTCATAGATGAACTGAACTCGCCCTCGAGTTACATTCGTTCGTGCCAACACATGTAATTTCTCAAGGCTTTTGTCGTCTTGCTGTTCTCTCTTTAGATC
The DNA here is from genome assembly GCF_037325665.1 of Littorina saxatilis. Lineage (NCBI taxonomy): Eukaryota > Metazoa > Mollusca > Gastropoda > Littorinimorpha > Littorinidae > Littorina > Littorina saxatilis. Next base: position 26,200,463 of record NC_090251.1, read on the forward strand.
AGCAACGGTGAAGATCTTTCCTTCCATAGGAAAACTGGGAATTGACGCATTCCCCTCCTCTTCACGTTTTTCTTGTCCTCGGGTAACGGCTGTTGCAGTGGTTTCAGGGATTACGGTCTCACGGACTGGATATACAGGTGTCTCGATTTTCTCCGATCCTACACCCATCGAGTTTCCAATCAACACAGGATGGACAGGATTCTCCATGACGCTAACTTCGGTTTCTCCCACGAAGTACGGCGTGTCCATGTAAACGTGTGCGACCGATAGTTTCTCTTTCACTGATTTCTTCGCCAAAGACGTTTCTTTTGTGCGCGTAGTAATCTTGCTAGCTGGTACTAGTTTGGAATCAACAATCGTAGAGGTGCTTCCGGTGTCGCGGAAAGCAGTGACTACCTGGCCTTCAACTACGATTTGGGACAGTTTGGTGAATTTCTTGTGAACACATTTGTCGCACAGTTGATCATGTGTCGCATTCCCCTCGATGTCATTCTCGTCTTGAAATGCGGCACTGGCTGATTCATCTTTCGGAGGCTGGCGACAATCCTTCTTGAAATGGCCCAATTTTCCACATCTGAAACATTTGACGCTGGTTCTGCTTTTATTTCCTTCGTCCTTGTCCTTGTTTGTGGAATTCGTCCCGTGTGTTGCCTTGTGTCCTCTCTCTTCAGGTTTCTTCCCATGTCTACGGCTTTCTTTGGGTCGGTTTTCTTCGTAGAGAGTTACGGTGTCGATCACGTCATCAATGCTGTTTGGTTTTCTATCCTTCACGTACGTGACGAGTTCAGTAGGCATGCTTTCATACACTTGTTCCGTCAGTATGAGGTCTTTGAAATCATCGAAACTTTCTCCGATATTGGACATTTCAACCCAGCGATCGAGGAACAAAGAAATCTGAGTAATGAACTCTTTGTACGAGTCAGCGTTTTCTTTCCGTGTGTTTCTGAATCTTTGTCTGTATGTTTCCGCGGTAATCTGAAATCTTTCCAGCAAAGTCTTTCGGAGCAATGCGTAGTCGCGTGCATCAGCGACTTTCATCTTGGTGTAAGCAGTGCGTGCTTTACCTTTTAGCAGTGCGGACAAACGTACAGACCAAGTGTTAGGGTCCCAGTGTGATGCTTCAGCATGACGTTCAAATTGCAGAAGGAACGCTTCTACATCGTCTTTGTCTTCGAGGAATGGTAACTTCGGTTGGTAGTTATCGGTATCGCGAGGTCTATGATTTCTGTGATTGTTATTGTTCTGATTTCCTTCTTCTTCATCGCCTCCGCGATCGCGTGAGTTTGTTGCGCGAGCTAATTCGACCTGAATCCTCAACTCCTCGAGTCGAGTTTGTTGCTCGCGTTCTTCTCTTTCACGTTCAACACGGTCGGCACGTTCACGTTCACGTTCAGCGTCGGCACGTTCACGTTCACGTTCAGCGTCGGCACGTTCACGTTCACGTTCAGCGTCGGCGCGTTTACGTTCAGCATCGGCAATTTCCGCACGTTCAGCACGTTCACGTGCACGCTCCGCACGTTCACCATTCTCACGCTCACATTCCAGAACAAAATCACGCAACTCAGATCCCTCCAAACCAAGTAACTTCCCTTTATCCATCAAAATCCTCGTCGCTTCCAGGGCTGCATCCACTGAAGTATCCATCTTACCTGTCTGGCTTTCTACGTCAGTCTCACCACACGCCTTCACTCCAAATTTGAGGACGTGCGAAGTTTCTATATCGGGTACTGTGCATGGAATTTATCTCATCACAGACTATCTCGAACCTACTTCGCATTTATGGAAAAAATCAGTTATTACAAACTGTAACTGAACAATGTTACTGTCAACTCGTAACCATTCGTTCTGTGACCTAGAGTGGTCAATACAACTGCGGCTCGACTCCCAGTATTATCACTCTAGTCTATCACCATACGTAATCCAACGTATATAAAGATCCCACGGTTTCTATCTAGAAAATTTCTTAGAACTAATTGAAGTAGCTAATTTCAACACTAAGAAAGTATCCGCGATCTTCAATATTATGAATAGTTTATTAGCTAGATACTCAGACTCTGTCCATTTAATCTGTCACCACAAATAGTCAAATGACTTTTCCCATGTGCGTGAACGTAAATAAACTAGTTCAAAATGTTTTTGCGAAATATCTCCATTTCGACTTCCTTTTTGTTTCGTTGGTTCTACTTAGAAAGGAATTTGAGCCGTTCCCCAACAGAATGTTGCCAACTAATCCTACCTGCTAGAACTAGATCTACAGGTAGATGAAAGTGATCTAACTTTCACTTTCCAGTTTTGTTTTGTTTTTCCTCGAGAGTTACATTTTGTTTTTACCTTCAGTAAGGTTGTGTTATTTAGTTTACCTTCATTAAGGATGTGATCTACAGTGAGTTTTTACCCATACTACACTATAGTTTTCCTTTAAATCAATACACAAATAAACATATACTAATTACTTAACTAATGAATGATCAATGAATACACACAAACCACACAAGACAATTTCTTCACATGTATCTAAACGAAATAGCCTATCCCGGACGAGGCAACCAATAGAATTTTGGATTTCGTCCAACTGCTTCGCCTTTGAAACACACAAAACAGATGAACGTAGGGATGAAAATGTGCCGCTCTACTTCTGAAATGAAGAACGATATTATTACTTCCCTTTTTCCTACTTTAGCAGTTTCTTACCTGCATAATTCAGGTTTGTGATGAAATATAACTCCCGAAAAAAAAAGCTTGAATTGTTCTCCAAAATGGAACGAGAATCAACTGATCTTGGTGAATGGACTCAAAGTAAAACTCTACGCTACGAATATAGGCCTTCGCACGTGTCTCAAAACAATTCAATAAAACAACTCTTCCATACATCTTTTAACGCGAAATACAAAAGACAAATATCTCAAGTCTTTATTGATAGAAATCATCGTATGAATTTGCAAATCTAATAATCTTTCATACGGTGTAGGCGTAGAGATCTATCATAACCATTTCCAACCTCGTGTTTTCCTCTGTGTCATTCTTCCTTTTTGACGTCACGCTTTTGACGTCATTTCTCTTTACGGCGTTCCGTCTCGCAAGGAAATGACTTAAGGGTGTCACCCATGGAAATAAAATCCAATGTTACTATAATGCGTAACAATCATCACGATCACGGGAACGGAATTTTTAGCTTTCACGATCACAGTTACCTTGATTTTTGTTTTCACGATCACGAACACCTTGACGAATAGAGGATCATAGAGTGATACAGCTGTGAAAAATGTACGTTGAAAATAAAATGCTTTGCAATAATGCCCATCACGATCACGAAAACAAATGACGATCACGATCACGAGACTGGATTTTTTTGTCATCACGGATCACGGGCAAAGTCCCATCACGATCACAGAAATGGAAATTTCAGCAATCAAGGTCACAGGAAGGTCAAAAAACGCCAATCACGATCACGATTTTAAACCCTTTGGGGCCCTCAACTTTCAACGCCCAATATTACTGGTTTCGTTTGTCGCATTCTACATATCCACAAAAGGTATGTCAACATGTACGCGCTTAAACCACGCTGTGGTACAACTGCGCCTCAAGACCAGGTTCAGTCAGACAAGACGGCGCACAGAGTGGTCTGTAGAATACGTGGTAGCAGAGGTAACAGAGTGTTTCGTGGACACACGCAGGCATTACAAAGAGAACATATTTGTGGTGAGTGAGAGAAATCTGTGTTGACATTGTGTGACTGTGTCAATAGAATTATTATTTCTAGCGCCTGTATTGCGTCGCAGGCTGTTATCATTATAGGTATGACGTAGGTTTCAGGGTTTCGTCATTTCAAAGGCAGGGGTGTCAGCTTGTGTCTATTGGTTACGTCTGCGTGTTCGATTTGGATGAAACACACAGACTATGCATTTGTTTGGATATTCCTGAATGGGGAATGTTTAGTTTTGTTCTTAATAAGTTAAATTAGTTTAGATTGGTGGACTGGCTGGCCGAGTGGTAACGCACTTGCGCTCGGAAGCGAGAGGTTGCGAGTTCGACCCTGGGTCAGGGCGTTAGCAATTTTCTCCCCCCTTTCCTAACCTAGGTGGTGGGTTCAAGTGCTAGTCTTTCGGATGAGACGAAAAACCGAGGTCCCTTCGTGTACACTACATTTGGTGTGCACGTTAAAGATCCCACGATTGACAAAAGGGTCTTTCCTGGCAAAATTGTATAGGCATAGATAAAAAATGTCCACCAAATACCCGTTTGACTTGGAATAAAGGCCGTGAAAGGTGAATACTCGCCTAATAGGCTTGAGGTTTACTGGCCGATGCGAATGCGTTATATATTGTGTGTAAAAAAAATGTCTGTTTGTCTGTCTGTCTGTAAAAAATTCCATTTCAAACGGCAGAAATTAATATGTAAGCGCCTAGGGCTATATTTAGATTAGGCGCATAAATGTTCATAATAATAATTAAGTAGATGTGTACTTCCGGGCAGTACATACCCCAAGCGAAGTCGTCCATCTGTGTGTACATGATTCTCTCTCTCTCTCTCTCTCTCTCTCTCTCTCTCTCTCTCTCTGTCTTAAAATGTGTCATCGATGACGTGTTTTCATACTTGCTAATGCGGCAGGCTAATCATGACGTCAAATTGAAACTTCTTGAAGTCTCTCAGAAAGGGACATGAAAACCATGTGGGGGTTACTGGTTTGGGCTGAAAAAAAAACCAACTCCACCTAAAATTCAAGCGCCTATGGGGCTGAATTATGCAGCATAAATTGTGAAACATCAGGATATCTCACACTTTCAATTCTGCCATCATGTCAAATCTGACAACAAACCTACCCACAAAATGTCATAAATATCGGTGTAGAATTGAGACTTAACGGTTTTTAACTGCCAAAAAAAAGTTTTTTTGACTGGAATAGTTTGTCTTGAAATTCAGTTTGGGACAACGGAGCCACCCACTAAATTTCAAAAAGATAGGTGAAAATTTAAATGTAACGGTTTTCAACTGCCAAAATTATGTTTTTCTTCTGGAAAAGTATGGAGTGAAAATCAGTTGGGGACAACGAACCTACCCACAAAATTTCATAAATATCGATGAAGAATTGAGATTTAACGGTTTTTAACTGCCAAAAATAAGGTTTTTTGTCTGGAAAAGTATCATCTTAAAATTCAGTTTGGGACAACGGACCCACCCACTAAATTTCATAAAGATAGGTGAAGAATTGAAATTTACCGTTTTTTAACTGCCAAAATTATGTCTTTCTTCTGGAAAAGTATAGAGTGAAAATCAGTTGGGGACAACGAACCTACCCACAAAATTTCATAAATATCGGTGAAGAATTGAATTTTAACGGTTTTTAACTGCCAAAATTATGTTTTTCTTCTGGAAAAGTATGGAGTGAAAATAAGTTGGGGACAACAAACCTACCTTTAAAAATTTCATAAGAATCAGTGAAGAAATAGGATTTAACGATTTTTTAACGGCCTTTAAATCATTGGTGATGTCATCATAACCCAGTCGTTGTAGTTGTCGTCGTAGTTGTTGGTGTTGTTGTTGTCATGTTCGTTGTCGTGATTGTTGTTGTTCTCGTGTTGTTGTTTTTGTTGTTGTTGTTGTTGTTGTTGTCGTCGTCGTCGTCGATGTCATTTGTTGTTGTTGTTGTTATCGTCGTCGTCGTCGTCATCGTCGTCGTTGTCAGAGGTTATTTCTAAAGATTTCATTGATAGTCTTTGTTCTCGTCACCAAGACTTGCTAAGAACAAGCTTGGAACAGCAAGAGTTCCAAGAACAAGATTAGAACAACTCATTACATCATTACCAGTACGTCATTTGTATTTAGAACACACTTTAGAAAAAAACTCTTCAGCTACAAACCAGTCACCCTCACATGGCGGAGGTGTTTGTCTAAACCACTTACTGAAATGTTTTGAGGTTTAATGACCATACACATGTTGAACCGGTGAGTGTCTTCCGCTGCTTAATTCGCAAATAACTATTTTATTAAAGTCCGCTTGAAACGCTCAAAGATGAAATTCCATGTTAAAAAGTGACAAAAGTTTCACATTTTCCCGTTGTAACAGCTTCCGATGATATTATATGAAAATTCTGATCCTCTGAGAGGATTCCCCGAAACAAAATCAGTTTGTACGCCTAATTTTAATAGAATTGTCCAAACAGTGTCGCTAATATTGTGCTAAAAGATGAATTCTAGAACAATGTCCAGACAGACACCACTTGGCCAAAAAATTTTCAGTGCTGGGAGATGAAAAAAAAAACTACCTCGCTACGCGCGGGCTTCGCCCGCGCTCCGCTTGGATAATAATAATAGATCGTATTGATAAAAGAATGTTTGGGTTGGTGACGCATAATCAAGCAGCGTCAAATAGGGCCCTCTCCCCCCTTCCCCTTTTCCCGACTAAAATGAGTAAAAGTTGAAATGAACTCGCCCAACGTTGAAACAAACGCGCACTTGTGACCTGGTACTGGCAGAGAAAAGCATGTCAAGCTTGCCGGAATTTGTATGAATTATGCATTGTGGATTTTGTGCATTTGTGAAGTGAAACAGTGTGTGTTGGTGTGTACCAACTGGACTGATCCAGTGATGGAGTGTGTGATGGCTGTATTTCCTGGATTTTGAATGCTGTTGTGAACCAGGGAGTTTTGTTTCGTGTAGATCTACAGAGATGATGTAGACAAGGTGAGAATAGACCTTTTGTTATCGGTACACCTTCTTTGGAATTGGCACAATAATTTGATGTGTAACTAACAACAGAAGAGAAGGCCAATGATAAGATTCAGAAAACCTATACTGTTCAAAAAAAGAAACGCATAGTTGCTACTTGCCAAATTTGTTTTATTTTTCGAAAAAATTAACAGAAAATCCAATATTTAGATTATTTGTTTGAAATTTGGTATGGACACAGTTGAATGCCCACACAGTTCATTTGCATCTTCAAATCAATCAGTCAATCAATACGATTGGGTGCCGAGGCTGTCAAGTCAGTAGGGGGTGTGACTGCCTTGAGCAGCAACAACTCCCCGGCACCTTCTGGGCATGGACTGGATCAGATGCAGGATATCTTGCTGTGGGATGGTGTCCCACTCCTCCTGAAGTGCCTGCAATAGATCGCGGTGATTTGCCGGCGCTTCTTCTCGCCTGCGCACACGTCTGTCCAATTCATCCCAGAGGTGTTCTATCGGGTTCATGTCTGGCGACATGGATGGCCAGGGAAGCACCTGGACATGGTGGTCGGTGAGGAACTGGGTGGTGAGTCGTGCTGTGTGCGGGCGAGCGTTGTCCTGCTGGAATATGGCATCCTGGTCAGCCAGAAGAGGAAGGGCGTGTGGGCGCAGAATTTCCTCCACGTATCGCTGGGCAGTTATGCGCCCTTGGACGTGCACCAGGGTGCTCCTTCCAGCGGTATTGATCGCCCCCCACACCATGACGCCTCCACCACCATGAACGGGTGCCTCATCCACACAGTTGGGCGCGTAACGTTCGTTTACTCTCCGGTAGACCCTCCTCCGACCATCATGTCGCTGGAGCAGGAAGTAGGACTCGTCGCTGAACCACACGTGTCTCCAGTGATTCCGGACGGTCCAGCGAAGGTGCTGGTTGCCCCACTGCACTCGGTTCTGGCGATGGCGGCGGGTGAAGACAGCTCCTCTGTGAGGTCTGCGAGCTCTCAAACCAGCTTCATGCAGGCGGTTCCGCGCGGTCTGGTCCGATAATCGGTGTGGCCCGGGGAGAGCCTGGACAGAAGATGAGGCCGACAGGAAACGATTCCGGAGGTGGCGGAGCCGTATGAAGCGGTCGTGAGCAGCAGTTGTCGCCCTTGGTCTTCCCGCTCGTGGCAAGTCAGCAACGGAGCCAGTGGCTTGAAACCTGACCCACAGTCTACTGATGGTGCTCTGGGACACGTGGAAGTGCCTGGCGATTGCACTTTGACTTTGGCCTGCTTGTAAACGACCCAATGCAATTTGGCGGTCTTCTCTGCTCAATCGGGCCATCTTTCGTCGCTGAATTGTCGTCTGATTTCTTTGTGGCGAACAATCCGCTTTTATGGGTTTTGGAAGACATGGTGAGAGCTCAATATTCCCCGAGTTTCACGAGATTACACTGAAGCATGACGAGTGGTCATGCCAAATGAGCAATTTTGACATTGTAGCCACTGATAACGCATGCGTCACGTGCAGAGCTCACTTGTGGCAATGGACGAAAGGTCGACGACCAGATAAACATTTTCTGCAGTTTGGTGGATATCCTTGTAGCCATATAACTAAATTAACCAAATATTACAAGCTATGCGTTTCTTTTTTTGAACAGTATAACATGCATTATGTATTTTCCCCGAGTACGCAGTACTAGGGTCCAGCAGACTTTAATTGTGTGTCTGTCTGTCTCGACTTAACAGCTTATTGCTGGGAAACTACTGGGCGCAGTTCGTTCAAAAGTTGATACACTAACTTGATAATAGGTCCGATTGATCGTATTAAAACTTCATAATTACCTGGGACCTAAATGCCCCAAAAAACACAAAAGTTCTTGACGGTTGGACGAATTCAATCGGAGCGACAGCCAGCCATTGAGCTGATAGAACAGCGAAACACGTCACCCAGTGACGAGAAAAGCGTGATTTCCAAGCCAGCCAGCGGGTGGGGATTATTTTGGTCTCGGTGAGACTGAAAGAGAGAGAGTCGTCTGCTGCAGATCTGTCGTCTGCTGCAGGATCTGTCGTTTGCGCGCGGTGTGTGTGTGTGCAGGGGCGGATCAGTTGCTTTGTAAGGGGGGGGGGGGGGGGGGGGGGGGCACTTTGAATCGAAAGTGAATGTGATGGGCGCAAAGCGCCCGAATTTGCTAGGGGGTCCGGGGGCATGCCCCCCCGGAAAACAATTTTGCCCAAAGAAGCAAAATGGTGCCATCTGGTGCCATTTGAACTTAGAAATGGTCATAGAATCAGCATAGAAAAATCTTCTTTTTTTCTTCTTCTTTTTTTTTCTTCTTTTTTTTTCAGGGGGGGGGGGGGGGGGGCACGTGCCCCCTGTGCCCCCCCCCTCGTCCGCCCCTGGTGTGTGTGTGTTCATTTTGTGCACATGTGTTAGTGTTACTGTTTGTGTGTGTGTGTGTGTGTGTGTGTGTGTATGTGTGTGTGTGTGTGTGTGTTTGTGTGTGTGTGTGTATGTGTGTGTGTGCACTTCGCGTGCTGGGCGACCTAATTTTAGCACCCTAGGCATTTGAGTTCACTGGGAAAATTGTCAGAGTTAGTGGCTTGGTGGCCAAAGTGATTCGGGTTCGATTCCCGGCATGGGCGGTCTATTTATTTTATTTTATTTTATTTTTTTTAAATTCTTGTTTACTATTGTTTATTATGAACGTCTTAATGTTTTATTTTACCAATAATTTTTTTAAATGTGAAAATTTTTATTTTTATTTATTTATTTTTTTTTTTTAATCCAAGTGATCCGGGTGGAAAGCGATTCGTCTATGGCCAAAGTGTTCCGGGTTCGATTCCCGGTATGGGCGGTCTATTTTTTTTTATTTTTTTTTATTCTTGTTTACTATCGTTTATTATGAACATTTTAATGTTTTCTTTTACTCTAATAATATTTTTATTATTTTTTTTTTAAATCCAAGTGATCCAACATTTTAATGTTTTATTTTACCCTAATAATCTTTTTTAATTGTGTAAAATAAATAAAAAAAAATTTTAAATCACTTGGATTTAAGAAAACAATTTTTAATTTATTTTACACAATTAAAAAAATTCGATTCCCGGCATGGGCGGTCTATTTTTTTTTTTTTTTTTTTTTTTTTTAATTCTTGTTTACTATTGTTTATTATGAACGTTTTAAAGGCACAGTAAGCCTCCCGTAAACCATCACAGAGCTCCCCGAGCGTCTAAATACAGTACAAGCATACTTCCATTTGAACGCTCACCGAACGGGAACATCCTGGCTGCTTTCTGTCGAGCGTGAGACATTTTCCAAGAATTTATTTTCGTAGACTTGTTCCGTTAACAACAACGGCGCCTCGTTTTTGCGCTAGACCTAACTTTTAAAATCTAAATAATAAATTGACAGCTTGTTACACAAACATTCTTTAATCATAAAAGAATTCGTTTTTCATCAAGACAAGATCAGAACAATTCGAAGTTGTGAAAGTTTAAAAAAAGAAAAGCCCGGAAGCAGGGTCACGCAATAAGGGTCGTAGCAGACGACGGCCCGGTTTATCAGTGCAAATCGCCGTTCCTCTCAACAGTCAAAAGCCATCGCCAGAGTTCTTGTGAACCACAGCCGTTGTTTCGTGCATAAAAAACGTGCTATTGTAGATAAGCTCACGTCGAGTCGCATTCAAATGACTAACTATGACGACTGCATTGTGAAAAGGGAAAACTGGATCACACGGGTTCACGATGGCTCAGGGGTAAGATAAACCACGCAAAAATAAATTCTTTGAAAATTGTTCGCTCTTTACGGAGGGCACCTAGGATGTTCTCAATTGGTGAGTGTTTAAATGAAAGGTTGTTTGTACTGTGTGTAAAAGCCTGTCCGTATCTGTGATGGCTTACGGGAGGCTTACTCTGCCTTTAATGTTTTATTTTACTCTAATAATTTTTTTAATTGTGTAAAATAAATATATATATATATATATTTTTTTTTAAATCCACGTGCACAAGACAAAAACTTTCATACTGGGGGAGCGAGACAGTCTGAAGCGTACTCGGGTCCAGCGCCAGCGTTTTTTATAATACTGGAACTTGAATAATTGTAATTGTTATTATTATTATGGTGAGCTTATATAGCGCGAACCACAATTAACTGTGCTCTCCGCGCTTTACATACTAATTGTGGTTATGATGACTGTGTGAGATGATACTTTGATATGAATTGTCGTTTCGGTAATTACTGACTTTGCTTTTACTTTTTGTTTCCCCAGCCGAGCGGACTCTTGATGGGATAGCGTGTTTATTAGCGTGGTTTTCTTCTAGGTAGTGTTTATTAGCGTGTTCATTACCGTGGGTTTTTCTAGAGCGTGTTGTGTGTTGGTAGAGCACACACTAGTGACTTTAGTGTTATGGCAACAGAACTTTTTTCGTTGTAGAGATTTGCCTCAAGCTACTTTTGATTTGAGTGCGGAGTATGTGTTTTCACCTTTTTCAGACTCGTGGTAGAGATTTGCCTCAAGCTACTTTTGATTTGAGTGCGGAGTATGTGTTTTCACCTTTTTCAGACTAAGTGTTTATTGGGAAAGTAGCATTAGTCTGACGGACCTATTTTTAACTTTTATTTTAAATGCTTGGTGATTGTGTGCGTGAGTGTTATGCAATAAAAGAGGACAGAGAACATTATTCAATGCATTCATCAAACTGTTGTTGTTGGTGTATTCTCTCCCTCTCTCGCTTGTAATTGCCAACACCCGCATGCGCTCCACCACATATTCTTGAAGTCATGCCTGAGGCGAGTGTTTAGCAGTCCGTACACGATCCAGTCGACACTGTTGTTGAGGGATAGCAGCCAGATCAGGAACACATGCACGGAGCTACAAGGTTGGTAGTAGCTGCCCATGCTTTGCACTGCCATTAACGGCGTGACAAACAGCACCAAGCAAATGTAGATGACAAGCAGAGAACGGAGCAGCGCCATGTCTGAACTCTTGACAGACGCCCCAGACTTGGTCTGGCCTTGCGTTGTCGGCGTATTTGCGGGACAGCTGCAGATTTCATCTATCCTGCGGCGCGACTTCCTGTACGTCCTGTAGATCATGAGGCTGAAATACCCGGAGAGTATAATGGTGACGAAAAAGAAGGCTAGGCGAGGCGTCCGTGCGGAGTAGAGGTCGGCCGATGTCTTCATAAAGCACGTGTGTGATTTGCCATCAAAACCTAGACGTCTTCGCACCAGACCTACAACTGGCGTGGCGAATCCAATGGCCCAGATCAACACGCAGCTAGCAACACTGGTCTTCTTCGAGAAGTACTTCTGATAGAAGATGAAGTGGCACACTTTCATGTATCGGTCAAAGGAGATGGCAGTGAGGGTCAGGAGATAGGCAGTGTGAGATGCCATCGCCATGTAACCTGAAGCAATGCAGTGAGCTTCGTTGGCCATCGGCAACCGACCCATCGCCAGACCCAAGCCAACCAGGGGAAAGTGGTAACCTTCCATGTAGAGGTCCGCAATGACTAGGTTGCCCAGGTACACTGTGTACGTGCAGGCGGCAGACCTGAACAGGTTGTTTCTGATCAAAGAATAAGGGATCAAGACACATCCCAGAATCCCGTTCAATGCCGTGATTAAATGCAGCGTACTGAACAGAACCCTTACCCACAAAGGCAGCTCTTCTCCAACGAAGTTTTCGTTTGTCACAGCCATTACAAAAAAGTAAAATATGAAATAAAAATCATACGAAGCAGTCAGCTTCAGGCACACAGTTCTAGTTGTATCCGTTCCGAAAATTACGATCTCTCACAACCCAAAAGCGTTCCATAAGAAATCGTTCTTACTGATTTTTTTGCGAAGTGAGCTAGAGCAGTAATGGCGGCGGTATTCTGAAACAGTGACGCTTTCTTTAGCCCTTTACGTCATCAGTTTTGATCTTTCACCACTCTATGTCTCGGCGACGGCCACAATAAAGATTTTACTCGGTTAACCAAGTCTTCGTTTATGGTGCCACTTTCTGTCAGTACACACACACACACGCATGCACGCACGCACGCACACACACATACACACACACTCACACACACACTTGAAAACAACAGAGGGGGCATAACAGCGGGGCACCCTCGTTGAGGTGTGCTACGACAGTGCCCTCCCTTTAGTTGAAAACTCCACTAAAATGGCGGGCTTCGGTAGCAGACGTCTTTCTCTCGAAGAATTAATCATCAAACTGCATGAAGTCGAAGGTGTCAAGTTTGGTGATTTTAAACTGAAAAGCGGAATCAGTTCCCCGGTCTACTTTGACCTAAGAGTCATCATTTCATACCCGGATTTGATGGTAGGTATGAAGGAAATGTGCATTGCATAATTTGCAGTGGCGGTAAAATCCTTCATGTGGTTTTTGTGTGTCACTGTGTCAGTGTGTGTTCGTTTCTCTCCCTAAATCAAGGTAGATCGTGTTTTCTGTTCTCTTTTTGAGACCGTCGTCAACTTCCAAAAGGTTTCGCACATAGATTGGGTGGATTGAAAAATGGAACCACGTACTGTCAATGCAATGATAACTGCAATGCGGTGCCGAGAAATAGGCACAAATCAGGCACAGCAAGGCTGTTATTTGTATTAATGACAGTGAAGTGAAATATATACATTATCACATCCAAATGTATCATTAATTAGAAAAAAACACAGTAAACACCAAGTTCCAAAGACTTTCGGGCCACGCCCTTCTTCAGTGAAAGGAATGTATTATATAAGTAAGTGTTACTTACGCAGAAGAAAATAGACAGTCATTACCTTTTGCAAATTATACTTAAACTTATAGTTGTACGTTGTAAAAGCAGTGTTGTGATAATTAATTGTCCAGCAGCTATATTGTGCATGGTCCGTGGTGTAAAATTATAGTGTGCAATGATGGTAAACATTGACACTGTCCTTTTGTTTCCATGCACAAGTTTAATGCTACAGATACAGATGTAGGTGCAGACATAACTCGCCTTAAGTTTTAAGAGCCCACTTTAAGAATTAACCCTTTTGGTACTTAGGACACATAATTAACTCACTATCATATTTTAGTTACAGTTACACACACAAAGCCTGTCAAAGGACACAAATATGTTCATTCTCCTATTCATATTTTTAGTGTGTGTGTTAAAAGACATAATCGTCAACTTTAAGTTAGCGTTTTGTATAGTGATGCAAAATTGAGATAGTACCAAAAAGCATGAATTAGGTGGGGATTTTGTCCCACTGTGGGGTTTCAGTATTGCAGATAGTACGTTGCACATAAAAGGCCTGAAAGTGGCGAGTATTTTACTCGCCATGGCGAGTAGAAACATGTAACTGGCGAGTAGAAATGTTCATCTACTCGCCAAATGCGAGTAAAGTTGCTGAAACAAATTGTTGGTTTGGTTAGTAAAGTTTGCTCTCTGTCTAGTAAATTTTCAGAATCACTAGCCAAAGGCGAGTACCGGTACACCATTTGTTGGACTTTCAGGGCTGCATATTTATGGTCTGACCTTTCGTAATTTCAGATTGAAGTATCCGAATTCCTATGGGATGCAGCAGAAAAGAGCGGAAGTAAAACACAGAGTGTCTGTGGTGTGCCATACACTGCTCTGCCGCTAGCAACTGTAAGTTTGTAATGTATTGTTATTATTCTGTCTGTATTATAAAATAATTATTCAGTCATGTGCCTATGGTTAGCATGTCCCTCCCAAATCGACCAGTAGAAAAGCAATGCTCTCAGTAATTAAGTTGAGAGTCACAGGGATAAAACAACAACAATTGTAATAGATTTAACAGATTGGTTACGCATAACTCTCGTATACTGTTGTAGCACATGCATTTAGAGAGCTTTACTTTCCTTTGTTTCTCAGATCTTATTATAGCCCTCTGCCTAATGTGATTATGATTTTAACTGCTTGTTAGTTAATATTCATTGGCTTTCGTGCAGTGAATATAAGTTTTTGCTCTTATTTAATTGGTTGAAATGCCATGTAAATTTCTGTGCATGCAGTAAGTATACAAGTTCAATCTTCTTAGTGGAAGTGAAGTAGCTTGGACTAGAAAGAAGGTTACCTAACATAAACCTGCCAGCTTTTTTATAAACGTCCTGTCATTTTTATTTTTCACAGTTCACAATTCTGAATTATGTCTCATGTTTTGGCGCTGTTGTTTTTTCCAGATTATGTCTGCAAAGCACAAGACCCCTATGCTGATTCGCCGCAAGGAAGCTAAGGATTACGGGACCAAAAAACTGATCGAGGGGGCGTTTAAGGCGGGCGACACGTGTCTCATCGTGGAGGACATTGTCACCAGTGGGACCAGTGTCTGGGAGACAGTGGAGGTACGTTATGCAAATGTTTTTCATCAATGATCAGGCTAGAATGTTAAAAAATGGTTTATTTCTCATGACAAGGCCTAAAACATTAAAGATACGGTAGGTCGGTAACGATTTTATTTTAATATTTTATTTAAGTTTGTCTGTTAGTGTTACATACTCTGGGCCACGGAAAAAAAGAAGCAGTGGAAAAGTAACGTCCATCAAACGCCTGCATTCCAGCGTGTTGATACACAGTTACTACAATTCTGAGTGACCTGCTGCAGCACACCTGGTCTCGGCTAAAAAAAAAACTTGGTCAACATTGCATGGTTGCCACTCCTCCGGCTGGGAGCCGGAATTCCGGCTTTTGAAAAAATCTGAAGCCGGAAATTCCGGTTTTTCAATTTACGAAAAAACAAAAAACAACAAAAAGTTTCGTTTCGCTAAGTAGAAATAACGTGCACCGGTTCCGATCTGAATTTTGACACTGTTTCGCGCACTTCCCGGTTCCTTCCCTTGAATTTGCCGCCATTTTGTCATTGTTCACATTGTTATCGTGTCTGAAAACTTTCATTGAAACTTGAGCGTTTTGCTCTTTCAAAATGCCGTACATCAATGCTGATGTCGAACCCTCTAAGCTTGAGAAACTAGAGGCAGGGGTTACAAACAAGTGGAGGTGGGAATGGATGACGGAAAAGAACGACGATGGTCAGGAGCATCGGACTTGGCTGAAGAAGTTGGATTTGCCTGGGACGTGATTCTTGCAAACTGCATAAAACTCAATTTACTACAGTCTACAGTGGGTAATAGGTTTAGGGGTTGACTGATGGGGATACTTTTCATTTGAATTTCACCCTTCAATGCTTGTGAAAGTGACATCAAAACATCTGCATTCTGAGTGGAATATTCTTGGAGATGAAGAGACTTCTTGTGGATTGGTGCAAAATCAAATGGAGCTGGTGATGCCTTTCATTAGATTTATACCCTTCATTGCTTGTGAACATTACTTGAAAACAATTGCATTCTGAGTGGAATATTCTAGGAGGTGAAGAGATTTCTTGTGGATTGGTGCAACATCAAGTGGGACTTCATTTCACTGGCTGTTTTAGTGTTTACTAATTCTGTTCAGTGTAGTGAGATGGACTAGTAATTGATCTGTTATTTTAGCTAGTTTGCCAGGAAGACACTGGTGTAACTGAGAGTGACTGCTGTTTGTACTTCAGGTATGGATTTATTTTTTTGTGTATATATTTTGTCAGCTTTTGACTTTTAATTTGATCTCTTCTGTAAAGTAAACTGTTGCTTTGAGAATTAGCAGATTTGTTTCTGTTTTCTATGATTATCTCACAGGAGAGGCCACAGAATGCTTTTGAATTCATCAGAATCCTTCAGCGTACCGGGGGCTTCGCCCCCCGTACCCCCCGAACGGGGCGTTGCCCCTGCACCCCACCACCCCAGACTTTCAGGCTTTTCAAAATTTGAGAGTGGCAACCATGACATTGGTGGGGTAGAAAGTGTTAAGGGAAGTGCCCTCTTATCGGAGGGGCCACACATCGCAGGAACCACTGTACCCCTGTTTGTCCATTGTTTCAGGCTCTGTCAGGGGTGGGTATCAAGGTGACGGACGCTGTCGTTCTGCTGGACAGAGAACAGGGTGGTGCAGAACGCCTCAAGGCCAAGGGAGTCAACTTACACAGGTGCTTGTATATGATTTTGGTTCTAGAATGTAAAATACTTTTGTTCCTGACTTTATGCAAACTTGCGTATGTCACAGTGGAAATGAGAATCCAGTGAGATTCCGAATCGCACTAGTGGAGATTGGAATTCCAGTTTGCACTAGGGCAAACTAGAATTCTCATCTCCACTGGATATTTGTTAGTGAAGATTGGAATTCCAGTTTGCCCTAGTGCAAACGGGAATCCAGTTTCACTGTGGAGATGGGAATTCCAGTTTTCACTAGGGGAAATAGGAATTGGGGGAAATAATGTGTTCAAAGGTTTATAATTGTTGTTAAAACCATTTCATCTTGAGTCACTCATGACTTTAAGGCTTACTCATTGCAGGTATTGAAATGCAGAAATAAAAATAAATATTATTGAATTGATATAATCGAACAACACAGAGTAATTGCGCACAATAAGGTTTTATTATCAATATCATTAAATCATATCACAAAGTTAAAAGTTTATATAAGAGAGAGAGAGAGAGAGAGAGAGAGAGAGAGAGAGAGAGAGAGAGAGAGAGAGAGAGAGAGAGAGAGAGAGAGAGCCGACAGTATTATTGTATTGTATTGTAAAACCATGTTGGGATTTTTGTCCGGGGCTAGAATGCAGACACGCTTCAATCTTGTACTTTTCTTGAGTGATACAAAATGCATCTTTTTTGTTTGTATCCAAAGATTCAAGATGCTGCTCTAAAAGAATATACAATTTCTCCTTTTGCTCCATGATCCACTCTCTGAGTCAGTTTAGCAGAAAACAAACTGCGGCAAGTGAACATGTCTAACTGAGTGGAGAAGACTAGTGTTCACTCTTTCTTTAGGACTAAGAGTTCACAAAAGAAGTGAGAAGGCCAGACAGATAGACGACTGAGTGAACGTTCAGTAGTCGTGGTTTTACAATACAATACAATAATACTGTCGGCTCTGATGGCCGAGGCCTTCTCTCTCTCTCTCTCTCTCTCTCTCTCTCTCTCTCTCTCTCTCTCTCTCTCTCTCTCTCTCTCTCTCTCTCTCTCTCTCTCTCTCTCTCTCTCTCTCTCTCTCTCTCTCTCTCTCTCTCTCTCTCTCTCTCTCTCTCTCTCTCTCTCTCTTTCTCTCTCTCGGTGCACCCTCTCTCTCTCTCTCTCGGTGCACCCTCTCTCCCTCTCTCTCTCTCTCTCTCTCTCTCTCTCTCTCTCTCTCTCTCTCTCTCTCTCTCTCTCTCTCTCTCTCTCTTGCTTCATCTTATATAAACTTTTAACTTTGTGATATGATTTTATGATATTGATAAAAACAAGAAATTCCTTCGAGGTAGGAAAAACACCCCCGTTGGTCAAAGGGAAATAACCATTCTCACTGCACCCATTCTCACTGCCACCAACTGAGAAGGTTATTTCCCTTTGACCATGAATATGTTTCTCTATAAGTCCTTGTAGAATCTTAATCCACCAATAACTCCCTAACCGTGTGTTTGACTGGTCCCAATTTTTGTAAGGACCGTCTCAGGAATGTATAGAACCGGTTCACTAAGTTTGGTGACGATCGGTCAGTTCATTCTTGAGATCTATATGCGAACACAAACACACAAACACATCGACCGAAACCTATACACACCCCTATACCGGCGGTGTAAAAACTTGTTGTGCGCAATTACTCTGTGTTGTTCGATTATATCAATTCAATAATATAATATTTTTATTTCTGCATTTCAAACCTGCAATGAGTAAACCTTAAAGTCATGAATGACTCAAGATGAAATGGTTTTAACAACAATTATAAACCTTTGAACACATTATTTCCCCCAATTCCTATTTCCCCTAGTGGAAACTGGAATTCCCATCTCCACTGAAACTGGATTCTCGTTTGCACTAGGGCAAACTGGAATTCCAATCTTCACTAACAAATATCCAGTGGAGATGAGAATTCTAGTTTGCCCTAGTGCAAACTGGAATTCCAATCTCCACTAGTGCGATTCGGAATCTCACTGGATTCTCATTTCCACTGTGACACCTATATGAAAGCAGGAACATTTTTATTTTTTTTTTCGATCCCCCCTTTTCCATCCTGCCAGAAATCTATTAAAAATAAAAATATACAAAATATTTTTAAAAATCTAATCTTCAAAGGAAGGTATTCTTGAAATGGAGGAGAATTTATAGACGTAACAACAACACAAAATCTGGGAATACAGTGTCTTATGAAAGTCTAAAATCAGGGGTCTTAAAAGCATGCAGGGGTCCGCTGTGCGTGTAATATGTTGTCTTTCTAATATTCGCAGTGTGTGCACCCTTTCGAAAGCCCTGGAGGTGCTGCAGGGTGCAGGGAAGCTGAGTACAGACATGGTGCAGAAAGTCCAGGATTTCATTGCCGCCAACAAGTTTTCTGCCAATGACAACGGTGTGCCCAAATTGTCTGCAGGGGATGGACAGACTCCCACTAAAAAGGCGAAGAAGGTATGGGCTACGTTGAGATACTTTTTTTTTTTGATCGAGTAGTAAGGTTGCCTGGGTGTGTATGTCTTATAATTGTTTTCATTTTCATTACTTTATTGTCCCATCGCTGGGAAATTCGGGTCGCTTCCTCACGGTCCAAAGCTAGCAGCAACAGAGTCGCGCTACCCAGGTGTATGCGTGTTTAGGTGTAATCAGCCACCTGCACTAATGGCAGAATGACCGAGGTCTTTTACGTGCCACAATGGTAACATGGGGGTGGAACATGGATACCGTCTCTGAATCTGCACATAAAGTTGACCCGCGTCAGTCTCTGCCCGGAATCCAACCTGCCACCCTAGGATCAGAGGTCCAGTGCTCTACCAACTGAGCTACGGGGCACCCATCATAAATCTGAATTCAGAAGAATGTTCCTTGAATAGTCACTAGAAGCTCCCTCCAGCCCCTGTGTGAAGCCGTTTCCCAACCCAACCCCCACCCCCCTCTCCTTCAAGATCGACTCCCAGAAGTCAGACGTCCGAGAGCACATATTTCATGATATACACTTGTTTTGCAGGAGTTGAGTTTCGGTGAGCGAGCTCAGCTGTGCAGCAACGCTGTGAGCAGACGTCTGTTTGAAGTGATGGAAGCCAAGAAGTCCAACCTGGTGCTGTCAGCCGACCTGACACAGACACTGCAGCTTCTACAGGTACACAGTTTTTTTCGTTGCTGTATTGGGGTAAAGTGGTACCTGCGATGAAAGGACACCCTTTGGGCCATCCAAAGGTGTCTCTACATGGCAGGTGGCCTGTCATGACAGGTATATTTTGATAAAGATAATAGAAGAAGGGACAACAGTAGGTGTCCTTTTAAGGGAGGTGTCCTCTTATCGGAGGGGCCACACATCGCAGGTGTCCCGCGGCGCGCTCAACCTCAAAAGAGCAAGGCCCGAGGCACACTAAATACGCGTTATCTGTACCGTCGTTACTGATTTTCAGACTTTAATTATCTGCTAGCTTCCATGCGGGCTCCCTAAAATTGGGGGTCCCAGGACCCTCTAGATAGAGTGGGTGGGGAGCCCTGGCGGCTGGAACGCTATACAGTGACACGTACACCTGTGATGTGAGGACTCCTCCCAGTGAAGGACACTTTCTGTTTTCCCTTTGCCTTGTTATCCACACCAACGTACACCTGTCTTGACACCTTTAATGTAAGGATGCTTTTGGCTTGTAAGAATATCCTTTTATTATAGTAACCAGGTATTTATATTTTGCAGTCACAAATCAAACATTGGGGGTGTAGAAGTGATACAATCTCACAGCAGTTACTTTTACTTCGTCATATCAGAGAGTGTTGGGGTTTCGGTTTACTGAGGAGCCATATGAATCCCCTTCAGTGATTGTCAAGGGGCGAATTGAGATTACTTTCCACTGGAGCACTATCTTATTCACAGTGAAATTCTTTTTATCTGACATTAGTAATAGAACACCTCTGAACACTGTTGTTGACGATGACATTACAGTTGAGTGTTGACGCTTGCAGCTTGTGGATAAGACGGGTCCTCACATCTGCGCGGTGAAGACCCATGTTGACATCATCGAGGACTTCACGTCAGACTTTGGCGCCAGGCTTGCAGAGCTTGCAGAAAAACACAACTTCCTCATCTTTGAGGACAGGTAGGAGTATTTTTTAATGGAGTTTGAATCTTTTTAAGGATACCTTACTTTCAGTGTTAGCGATAGGTAAATTGTTTTTACGCTACCACAGATCTGTCGAGGCTTTTGCATGAGATAAGAGCATCCTTCCACTTGGTCACACATGGAAAATCAACAGCCTCCTATGCAGAGTGGACATTCTTTCCTTCTCTAATTTTTCAGATTGACATACATGTAGATGGTATCAGTTGTGAATTTCAATCCATGAAAACCTCTCTCTCTCTCTCTCTCTCTCTCTCTCTCTCTCTCTCTCTCTCTCTCTCTCTCTCTCTCTCTTTCTCTCTCTCTCTCTCTCTCTCTCTCTCTCTCTCTCTCTCTCTCTCTCCCTCTCTCTCTTTTTTATTATCTCTCTCTTGCTCTCTCTCTCTCTCTCTCTCTCTCTCTCTCTCTCTCTCTCTCTCTCTCTCTCTCTCTCTCTCTCTGTTTCTATGTCTGTTTCTCTCCATCTCTTGCTCTCTCTCTCTCTCTCTCTCTCTCTCTCTCTCTCTCTCTCTCTCTCTCTCTCTCTCTCTCTCTCTCTCGTTTTTGTTATCTCTCTCTCCATCTCTTTCTCTCTCTCTCTCTCTATCTGAGCTCTCCTATACAAAAATAATGTTTTTGTTAAAACTACTACTCATTGTTTAAGACCTCTCTGGGGAAAGAGGGGCTTTAATCTTTGATCAGCCATGCCTTGGGGTTGGGTCATGTTGCAAAAGGTATTTATAAGGTTCCACTGCATTAATTCGCATGTGTTTCCTTGCAGGAAGTTTGCAGACATCGGCCACACGGTGTCGCTGCAGTATGAAGGGGGGCTGTACAAGATCAGCGACTGGGCCGACATTGTCAACGCTCACACTGTGCCAGGGAGCGGGGTGGTGCAGGGGCTCAAACAGGTCAGCTGTTGATTGAAAGATACAGTGGAACCCCCCTTTCAAGACCTCAACAAATCTGAAAAAATGAGGTCTTAATTAAAAAAGGAGGGAGTATAAAAACGGAGGTAAATTTGTTTTATGCTGCTTGTTATCGTGCGCATATTTCAACATACGGATTCAAGGCGCAGGGATTTATTTATGCCGTGTGAGATGGAATTTTTTACACAATACGTCACGCATTCACATCGGCCAGCAGATCGCAGCCATTTCGGCGCATATCCTACTTTTCACGGCCTATTATTCCAAGTCACACGGGTATTTTGGTGGACATCTTTATCTATGCCTATACAATTTTGCCAGGAAAGACCCTTTTGTCAATCGTGGGATCTTTAACGTGCACACCCCAATGTAGTGTACACGAAGGGACCTCAGTTTTTCGTCTAATCCGAAAGACTAGCACTTGAACCCACCACCTAGGTTAGGAAAGGAGGGAGAGAATTGCTAACGCCCTGACCCAGGGTCGAACTCGCAACCTCTCGCTTCCGAGCGCAAGTGCGTTACCACTCGGCCACCCAGTAAATTTACAGAGGTTATGAACAGAACATCTGAAATCGTATGGCCTTAAAAAAAAAGAAGTCTTAAATTGGGGGATCTTAACAGGGGGGTTCCACTGTACAGTCAAACATGTCTATAACAGCCACCCAATGGACCCACCAAAAGTTGTTGTTATGGATAGGTGGTCACTATGGAAAGGTGAAATAGCATCCCTTCGCTGATATACATGTTGAAAAGTATACAGCTTAATCGGTTTGCTTTCTGTGCAAAATGAGAACTTTGTGCTAACTTGATTTTACAGTTTGATGTCACTGGCCGATGTGAATGCGTGATATATTGTGTAAAAAATTCCATCTCACACGGCAGAAATTGATATGTAAAGCGCTTAGAGAACGCCAAGCGCTATATAAATCTCCTATATAAATAAATAAATAAATAATCTATGCAGTAACATAATTTATTCATCAAAAAAAGTTTGCTCAACAAAAAGCACAGCCAGGCTGAAGATTATTGGTATGTGCCCAAGTGGAAGAAACTAAGTGACGCCGTTTTGTCCTGAAATTCAACTTTATGCTTCTTGGTGAAAAAGTCTGAAAAGTCTGAGATAGAAGTCTTGTCGACAGACTGCATGATAATTAAGCATTCTGACAAACTGTCCACTCTTGCTAGGTGTTAAGTCCTTTGTACTGGAAACTTGCATTCTCCCAGTAAGGTCATACATTGTACTACGTTGCAAGCCCCTGGAGCAATTTTTTGATGAGTGCTTTTGTGAACAAGAAACAATTAACAAGTGGCTCTATCCCATCTCCCCCCTTTCCCCGTCGCGATATAACCTTCGTGGTTGAAAACGACGTTCAACACCAAATAAAGAAAGAAAGAAAGAACTTTTGCTAGGTCAATAGTTGGTTGGTTGAATTGAACATTCTGGTTTTTAACAAAGCTTGTATGGATAGAAAATGTATGAAGAATGTTGCAGCTAGCAGAGCCTTCTGAGTATTTTACAAATTAGTTCGTTTGAACAATGACTTTGAATAAATTGCAGGTGGGACAACCCAAAGGAGGGGCCTGCCTGTTGATTGCAGAAATGAGCTCTGCTGGGAACCTGGCCACACCAGATTATGCTAAAGGTAGGCCAGAAGAGAGAGAAACAGGTTGAACACTTAGGAGGGGGGAGGGGGGGGGGATAATATTATGTTCAAGTTTTTGTTGATTTTATTTTAATTTTTAATTTTTTGTTTAAATTTTGTGTGTGTATTGCTACAGTTTGGTTGGTGCTGGGGTTAACAGAATATCAGCTAATGTTAAGCCAAGAAGTATTTGATATTATTTTCATAGTCAAAATTGAAACTTACACAAGGTGCAAAAGTTAAAAGTCTTCATAAATGTAAAGAAAAACAATCAGATGAAAGGAGCTAAAGGGAGATAACATAAACAAACTTGAGCAAAAATGATAGCCTAGTTTGACCTGGAGCACAAGAGGGACCTTGCAGCCTTTTTACTCCTTTTCTTTTTTATTGCAGCCACTGTAAAGATGGCCGAGGAACACAAGGACTTTGTGATTGGTTTCATCTGTCAGTCGAAACTGGCGTCTGACCCTGCTTTTCTGCATATGACCCCAGGTAAGAAGACTTCCAAGTGCAAGCTGAAACTCAACTTTCAGAGCATCATTTTAGAGAGAAAGGAGGAGAGTGAGAATGTGTATATATTTGTGTGTGTGACTGTGTGTGTGCGCACATTTGCTTCCTATTCTGTACATAATTATGTTAAAGCCTCCTAGCTGAACACATTTTTTGAACTTTCATGGCCAATCCAACAGCCGGGGGATGCCAACAGCAGCAACAAAAACTCAATGATTATGTATTGCTATAAAATTATGTCCAAGATTACGTCTGTAGCGAATATTGGCCCAAGTACGTGTCGAAAAGGAACCTTGCTCACATTAGTGCCATTGATACCAGGTACAGTGGAACCCCCCTTTTACAACCTTCAAAAATCTGACAAATTCAGGTCTTAAAAAGGAAGGGGTCTTAAAATGGTAAATTTACAGAGGTTATGAACTGTAAATCTGAGAAAAGCAAAGTCTTTAAAGGGAGGAAGTCTTAAATTGGGGGGGTGGGGTGGGGGTGTGTCTTAAAAAGGGGGTTCCACTGTATACATCAGGTAAAAATTTTTGATTCTCAAAATTGTTCTGTTAATGTTATCTTCAACAGGTGTCCAGCTTCAAGAAGGGAAAGACAGCTTGGGGCAGCAATACCTCACGCCCAACGAAGTCATCGCCAAACGTCATTCCGACATCATCATCGTAGGTCGAGGCATCACCAAGGCTGAGGATCCAATCGCAGTTGCCAAGCAGTACCAAGAGGCAGGATACTCGGCGTATCTTTCTCGTCTCTCACAATAGAACTGTTATCTTTGATAACCACATTTCACAGGATATCCGTTGCTAAGCAGTACCAAAAGGCAGGACACTCTGCATATCTAATTTCTCGTGTCTTGTGATAAAACGGTTATCTTTGATAACGACATTTCACAGGATAGGTATTTTTGTGAGTGAATGTATTGTTTCAAACTGCCTACTGGTGCTTTAGATGTACACAACAGCACATTTATAGGCATTATTGTGTTGTCTTTTGGCATTTTTTGTGGCAAGATGCTTGTTTTTTGGCAATTTCTTTTTTTTTTAAATTTTGATGAAGACCTGTTTCAGTGCAAAAGGACATCCCTGCTCGGTGTCCAATTGGTTACACATTTTACAATCTTTCTCTTCATCGTGATTTGGTGTTGCTTTAGTCTTCTTCTTGTCGATCGCCTGTGCCTGTGTTGCTTTTGTTGTTTTGCAGTTGTTGTTTTTTCTCACACCCTGAAAACTTCACAGGTTGTGTGTTGGTTGTATATTTTTTATGCACTTGTTCTTTTGTGCTTTGATTGTATCAGTCATTGACATTGTGCATCCTATTTGGAATATGAAGATTATGTATTTGCCCCTAAATGTGCGGGATTTATTATCAAGGATCTGGCCGAAATTGATTGTGGATGCATTTAGCAAGTATTCTATTCTTTTCATATTATGCAAGCAAAGTGCACAAACATGGTTTGAGTTTTGGGGGCTGTGTTTAACAACAGCATGGAGGCATACTTCAACATAATTATGATTATGTTTATTGCGACTTGCTAAAGAGGTTTGGTTTTCTGGATTTAATATAAGAAATCATTACATTTATTGAAACTGTAGCTTACTGGAAACAAATTTGGTAAACAGGTTTTGAGCTTTTTTTTGGGGGGGGGGGGGGGGTTTGACCCCCTGTGTTTTACTTTTTGTGTGTTTTGTTCTGATTTGTGTGGAATATCTGTTTGCGATCAGTCCACATGCAGCCAAAACCAAGAAGTAAAATGTATGTGTAAATGTTTTTACAGCATTGCCAAACATGCATTGAACTTGCCAAATATTCAGTTTCATTGCAAGCGGAGGTCGATCTACATTATTATGATAGATAAATAGTAACTGGACTCATTCTGAGGGCTGTCAAACATTACTTTGTTTCTCTTGAGGCAAAAAGGAGTGAAGAACAGTGTTGTAGTTTATGTTCCAAAACAGATTTCCCCTCCTTCCCCCATTAAAAAGTACCGGCACGGTTGGCCTAATGGTAAGGCGTCCGCCCCGTGATCGGGAGGTCGTGAGTTCAAACCCCGGCCGGGTCATACCTAAGACTTTAAAATTGGCAATCTAGTGGCTGCTCAGTCTGGCGTCTGGCATTATGGGGTTAGTGCTAGGACTGGTTGGTCTGGTGTCAGAATAATGTGATTGGGTGAGACATGAAGCCTGTGCTGCGACTTCTGTCTTGTGTGTGGCGCGTTAAATGTGAAAGCAGCACCGCCCTGATATGGCCCTTCGTGGTCGGCTGGGCGTTAAGCAAAACAAAACGATCCTTCCCCCATTAAAAAATTACATGTACACTATATTTTAAGAAGATAATTATGTCTTGACCTGACTGAAGTGGCTTCAAGACCCTAAAAATGAAAATGCAGTAGGATTCCATTTTTTTTTTTATAACTTTATTTAACAGCAAGATGAATATGTGCATGAGAAACAAGAGGCGAAGCCTTCAAGGCTCACGTAAGAAATCGACAAACAGTAACACAAACTCAATCACTCCGTCACACACACACACACGCACGCACGCACACACACACACACACACACACACACACACACACACACACACATACATACACACACACACACACACACACACACACAGTAAGCATAGGTGAAACTGTGCAGGAAAGCGAGACACTAGATCTGCCAACTAGTCTCAGCCCGCTCACAATAACAATGACCGAGACTTTCAGTAATTCCTTCGCGTGACGTCTAACCCTCTTACGTCATAATATGACGTCTTCAAATGTTAAAGTTTCTATCACACACTTCAAACACTTTTGACCGAGACGTAATCTTCTTATGCGAGCTTTATCCATAGACTCGGAAATGTTAAAGTTTCTATCACACACACACACACACGCACGCACAGACAGACAAAAGTTAGCATCGCATAGGCTACACTTACGTGAGCCAAAAACGAGGCAGAGACAAGAGAACGTGTGTATGGGTACAGAGTGAGAGAGAGTAGTAAAGACACCTGTGTTTCTATTTTATTCAGCGAGCAATTTTGCACACCTGTAACCACTGCCATTTGAATAAGTATTGCAAATATTACAATATTACTCTGCATTTATTATAGTCAGCTAGAAAAATTCACCCCGCGGGTTAGGGGGAAGAATTTACCCGATGCTCCCCAGCATGTCGTAAGAGGCGACTAACGGATTCTGTTTCTCCTTTTACCCTTGTTAAGTGTTTCTTGTATAGAATATAGTCAATTTTTGTAAAGATTTTAGTCAAGCAGTATGTAAGAAATGTTAAGTCTTTTGTACTGGAAACTTGCATTCTCCCAGTAAGGTCATATATTGTACTACGTTGCAAGCCCCTGGAGCAAATTTTTGATTAGTGCTTTTGTGAACAAGAAACAATTGACAAGTGGCTCTATCCCATCTCCCTCCTTTCCCCGTCGCGATATAACCTTCGTGGTTGAAAACGACGTTAAACACCAAATAAAGAAAGAATGTATGATGTTCATCAATTTTGCAAACCTGTAACCACTGCCATTTGAATAAGTATTGCAAATATTACAATATTACTCTGCATTTATTATAGTCAGCTGGCAAAATATTGGTAGAGAAATATGGAATACTGGTACCTGTTGTGTTTTAATACATGTACTTGTATTACTGGAAGAATTAATTTGTGTCCCCTGCTCCGAACAAGCATTTTATTATCTTGATTGTTGCTGTATTTTTGTTACAGTCTTTTTCTTTTATCCTAGCTATAACCACGAATCTCCACAGTATATTAATGAATGTACTGAGTAAACTATAGTCTTAGTTTTGTATCTGAATCTGAATTCCAACTACAGGTGTTTCCCGCAGTGGGGCACTGCGGTTATGAAATTAAAGGCCCCTCCTGTTTTTGGAACCGCAGGAGCTTTCTAGTTTGCTGTTAGGTAGATTTTTGGTTCCTCTTTCCTGTCATGCTCTCTTTTTCTTCATGAATTCTTTTCTTTTTTCTGCCTTCTTGCTCATTCACCTGTATTTTTTCCAAAAATCTCTTCTCTTGCCGCTTGTCTCGCGATTCATGTATAGTTTAATCTGTTAGTGTTCTGATGTAAGTCCAGCAGTAGATAGGTTAAGCCTATTTTAACATACTGGAAACTGGTAATCTTCCAGTAGGTATTAATTTAGTTTTACTAAAGCCTGCTGGGACACAAGTAATGGGTTAGTGCATTTGTAAACAGGAATCGCTTGACAAGTGGCCCCCTTCTTCCCCCTTTCCTCGTCCTGATATGGCTCTGCGTAGTCGGCTGGACGTTAAGCAACAAATAAACAAACAAACTACAGGTGTTGTTTGTGGTAAGAAAACAAAAACAAAGTAAGCTCTGTAAATGCATGCAGCAAGAGTAAGTGAGAAATTAAAATAACGTTCTGCCTCATTTGAGTAAGATTCTCACAATTGCTTTTGAGGCAATCCTGTCAAAATGTTTGTATTTGTGTGTTAATAACCCCCCCGCGGGTTCGGGGGAAGAATTTACCCGATGCTCCCCAGCATATCGTAAGAAGTGACTAACGGATTCTGTTTCTCCTTTTACCCTTGTTAAGTGTTTCTTGTATAGAATATAGTCAATGTTTGTAAAGAATTTAGTCAAGCAGTATGTAAGAAATGTTAAGTCCTTTGTACTGGAAACTTGCATTCTCCCAGTAAGGTCATATATTGTACTACGTTGCAAGCCCCTGGAGCAAATTTTTGATTAGTGCTTTTGTGAACAAGAAACAATTGACAAGTGGCTCTATCCCCTCTCCCCCCTTTGCGCGTCGCGATATAACCTTCGTGGTTGAATACGACATTAAACACCAAATAAAGAAAAGCAAATTTTTGATTAGTGCTTTTGTGAACGAGAAACAATTGACTAGTGGCTCTATCCCATCTCCTCCTTCCCCCGTCGCGATATAACCGTCGTGGTTGAAAACGACGTTAAACACCAAATAAACAAACCGGCATGGTTGGCCTAGTGGTAAGGCGTCCGCCCCGTGATCGGGAGGTCGTGGGTTCGAACCCCGGCCGGGTCATACCTAAGACTTTAAAATTGGCAATCTAGTGGCTGCTCCGTCTGGCGTCTGACATTAGTTGGGGTTAGTGCTAGGACTGGTTGGTCCGGTGTCAGAATAATGTGACTGGGTGAGACATGAAGCCTGTGCTGCGACTTCTGTCTTGTGTGTGGCGCACGTTATTTGTCAAAGCAGCACCGCCCTGATATGGCCCTTCGTGGTCGGCTGGGCGTTAAGCAAAACAAAACAATCCTTCCCCCATTAAAAAAATACATGTACATTATATTTTAAGAAGATAATTATGTCTTTGACCTGACTAAAGTGGCTTCAAGACCCTAAAAATGAAAATGCAGTAGGATTCCATTTTTTTTTATAACTTTATCCAACAGCAAGATGAATATGTACATGAGAAAAAACAAGGCAGAGACAAGAGAACGTGTGTATGGGTACAAAGCGAGAGAGTACGAGTGAGAGAGAGTAGTAAAGACACCTGTGTTTCTATTTTATTCAGCGAGCAATTTTGCACACCTGTAACCACTGCCATTTGAATAAGTATTGCAAATATTACAATATTACTCTGCATTTATTATAGTCAGCTGGAAAAATTCCCCCCGCGGGTTAGGGGGAAGAATTTACCCGATGCTCCCCAGCATGTCGTAAAAGGCGACTAACGGATTCTGTTTCTCCTTTTACCCTTGTTAAGTGTTTCTTGTATAGAATATAGTCAATTTTTGTAAAGATTTTAGTCAAGCAGTATGTAAGAAATGTTAAGTCCTTTGTACTGGAAACTTGCATTCTCCCAGTAAGGTAATATATTGTACTACGTTGCAAGCCCCCGGAGCAAATTTTTGATTAGTGCTTTTGTGAACAAGAAACAATTGACAAGTGGCTCTATCCCCTCTCCCCCCTTTCCCCGTCGCGATATAACCTTCGTGGTTGAAAACGACGTTAAACACTAAATAAAGAAAGAACTCTGCATTTATTATAGTCAGCTGGCAAAATATTGGTAGAGAAATACGGAATACTGGTACCTGTTGTGTTATATGTACTTGTATTACTGGAATAATTAATTTTTGTCCCCTGTTCCGAACAAACATTTTATTATCTTGATTGTTGCTGTATTTTTGTTACAGTCTTTTTCTTTTATCCTAGCTATAACCACAAATCTCCACAGTATATAAATGAATGTACTGAGTAAACTATAGTCTTAGTTTTGTATCTGAATTCCAACTGCAGGTGTTGTTTGTGGTAAGAAAACGAAAACAAAGTAAGCTCTGTAAATGCATGCCCCTTCTTACCTGTCTTCGCTCTTAAAGCCACACGTCCCCACACGCAACCTCAGATCCGCTGACGCAGGGCACCTTGTTGTCCCACGCGTCAAACTGAACGCTTTCGGCAAGCGCGCCTTTACCTACACAGCTCCCTCTATTTGGAACTCTCTGCCCATGTCTGTCCGCCTTTCTACCTCTCTCCCTTCCTTCAAGTCCTCTCTAAAAACACACCTCTTCCGGGAATACTTCAACCCCTAGCCTGTGCGAGTGATTCGATGTTGTCCGTGTGTGTGTTTGTGTGTGTGTGCGAGTGAGCGACACGAGTATATGCGAGTAATTGGTTGTGTGCACTGTTCAGTATTTGCCACATTAAGGAGAGGGGTCGCTTGCCATCGTAGCGCGCTGTGGGCCGGCTGGGGGCGGGTTGCTTGCGAGGGCTGTATTTTGTACATTGATTATTTGATACATGTATAATTATTAAATGCGTCTCCAGGAATATGTTTAGTTTAAATCTTGTGTCGATACTATTTAATTCTGCCTCGCTATTAGCCATTGAGTAAAACTGTTTTATCACCATTGCTTTATTGTTGTTAATTCGTCTCCAGAAATATGTTTTGTTTTAATCTTGTGTCGATACTATTTAACTCTGCCTCGTTATTAGCCATTGAGTATAACTGTTTTATCACCATTGTTTTATTGTTGTTCTTTGGCCATTTACGTTGAATGACTTGTTATACATTGACATTGATAGTTTTATTCTTCTTCTTCTTCGTCGTTCGCTAGATAGTTTTATTATAAGAACCTTTTTTTTTAATTCCTATTAACTCGATGTTCTTTAACTATGTTTGTAAATTGTTAGAGGATCTTTTAGTAGAAGTGTTTAACTGTCGAAGCTGCTTTTACCTAAGAGACCGACTGTATATTGTGCTGTTGTACTTGTCAGACTTGATTGTACCAAGTCCTTCACATGTTGTAATGCGCTTAGAGCCAAATATTTTTGTTTTTTGTAAGGGATAGGCGCAATATAAATACACTTTATTATTATTATTATTAAGTGAGAAATTAAAATAGCGTTCTGCCTCATTTGATTAAGATTCTCACAAATGCTTTTGAGGCAATCCTGTCAAAATGTTTGTATTTGTGTGTTAATACATAAAAAAAACGGTGTTGTTTGTGGGTTCGCAACAAGAGACGATTTCAACTATAGATGCAACGTATAGGGGTGCGCGCAGCCATGTTGTAAAAACAGCTGTTCGCATGGTTGTGAGTGTATATATTTACTTTCAAAAGCATCTAAGTTTGGTTTTTTTGTTGTTGTTTTTTTTAGAAAATTCAAGGACGGGAAGTTCATTTGGATGCTTGCCCTTTTCGTTGTTTTTTTTTTATACCTGAACAGAGTTTGAATAGCACAATATTGCAGCAGCTTTTGGTGTTGTATTTTCAAAATTAATCTTCTTTGATATGACTCAATTATAGTCAATGTTTGTAAAGATTTTAGTCAAGCAGTATGTAAGAAATGTTAAGTCCTTTGTACTGGAAACTTGCATTCTCCCAGTAAGGTAATATATTGTACTACGTTGCAAGCCCCTGGAGCAAATTTTTGATTAGTGCTTTTGTGAACAAGAAACAATTGACAAGTGGTTCTATCCCATCTCCCCCCTTTCCCCGTCGCGATATAACCTTCGTGGTTGAAAACGACGTCAAACACCAAATAAAGAAAGAAAGAAAGTGTGTTAATACATAAAAAAAACGGTGTTGTTTGTGGGTTCGCAACAAGAGACGATTTCAACTATAGATGCAACGTTTAGGGGTGCACGCAGCCATGTTGTAAAAACAGCTGTTCGCATGGTTGTGAGTGTATATATTTACTTTCAAAAGCATCTAAGTTTTTTTTTTTTTTTTTTTAGAAAATTCAAGGACGGGAAGTTGATTTGGATGCTTGCCCTTTTCGTGTGTTTTTTTTATACCTGAACAGAGTTTGAATAGCACAATATTGCAGCAGCTTTTGGTGTTGTATTTTCAAACTTAATCTTCTTTGATATGACTCAATGACAACCCTTTATTTTTCTACACTCAGTAGTTGACTGCAGGTAATATTACTCCATCATATGATGTTGATGGGAACCCTACAGTTAGCTGTTATATGCAGTGCACCTTCTTTGTCACTGTTTACCGTTAAGCAACGAAATTGATATTGTCTAACTGATTCTACTGTTAGCCTAGGAGAGCATTTTATATTGTCTATAATCAGCAAGAACCTGCAAATAAACTCAAAACTTTCTGTAAACTATTGAATAAGTGTTGCAGTTGCTTGTAATTGTTGATTTATTTTGTGGATTTTTTTTGTTACCGAAGTGTAATTAGATGCGTCTGCATATATGCAATGTACGTTTATGAACTATTGTACAAATATACACATCAATAATCATTCACACACACACACACACACACACACACACACACCCTTGCACAATCACACACACCCTCACACAATATCCCCATCCACACACACACACACCAAACAAATCGTTTCTTCCAGCTTTATTGACATGAAAGCACTTTGGACAAAAACTGACATTTCCAACACAGCAGTAAATAAATATGTACAATATTGTACTGTGTCCAGTACCAACAACATCAATCATAAATAATCCGCAGTGATGTCATTCTATGGTAATTTAAAGATACCTTCCTTCCTGGCTTCACCCTTATGCAATGCATCACAAATCTAAAAACAGAGAAGACCTAACGTTCCTTCTTCTTCTTAAGTGTTCCAGAATTTTTTCTGGTTACGTGTGAGCTCGTTTGCTCATTTGGGTTCCCCACACTATACTCTGAGAGCATAGTCAGCTTCACTCCACTTTCGTTGGGTAGGCATGCTGGGTATTTTCATGTTTTCATAACCCACCGAACTCTGACATGGATTACAGGATCTTTTCCGTGCGCACTTAGTCTTGTGCTTGCGTGTACACACGAAGGGGGTTAAGTCACTAGCAGGTCTGCACATAAGTTGACCTGGGAGATCGGAAAAATCTCCGCTCTTAACCCACCATGCGGCAGCGACTGGGATTCGAACTCACGACCTTCCGATTAGGAGTCCGACGTCTTACCACCCCGCCACTGCGCCCGTCTCTAACGTTCCAAAATCCAAAATAAACCACACACAAACGGGAAAGGTTACTCATTGGAACGTTAGATTGTTTCGTTTAGTCAAAAACTACACGTTCTAGTAACTAATCTTTCTTGCACTACGATGTCCTCAAGGCTTTCACATGGAACAAGAGCATCCTTCCACTTGTGCATAATTATATGTCAAGAGTGCAGCCTGCCATGTCTGTTTCCTGTGCAGTCGGTTTGTGTGCGTGTGCTTTTTTTGCGAGAGAAACTTTGCACGTGTCCGTTTCAACAAAGAAACCCCGCTCTGAACAGAAAGCAGTCGGCCTGTAGGATGCTCTTGTCCTAT
The DNA here is from genome assembly GCF_037325665.1 of Littorina saxatilis. Taxonomy (NCBI): domain Eukaryota; kingdom Metazoa; phylum Mollusca; class Gastropoda; order Littorinimorpha; family Littorinidae; genus Littorina; species Littorina saxatilis. The sequence goes on from NC_090251.1 coordinate 26,234,064, forward strand.
GTAAAATCCTGTTGATGAAATTATGAAAAAGATGGTTTAGACCGACGGAAAGAGGGTATCTTTAACCCATATTCAAGGCAGGTCCATATTTTCACGATAAAACCAATTTTAAGGTGTGTTAAAGCTCTTTGTGGCTAGTGTTTATGTCAAGTCATTACTGGGCAACAGTAGGCAACGAAGCTTCATAATGCAAATTCATTCACTGCGCTCAACCTACGCTGAGCACTGCTGTCTTTGGTTAATACCTCTCTCTCTCTCTCTCTCTCTCTCTCTCTCTCTCTCTCTCTCTCTCTCTCTCTCTCTCTCTCTGTCTGTCTGTCTGTCTCTCTCTCTCTCTCTCTCTCTCTCTCTGTATCTCTCTCTCTCTGTGTATCTCTCTCTCTCTCTCTCTGTCTCTCTCCGAGTCTCCGAGTCTCTCCACATACACGCTCACAACCAAACACCCACACGCACGCATGCACCAAAACTAATGCATCCAATGACACGCGCACACACACGCATACATACACACTCGCGCGCGCACTCAAACACACATAAGCAGTATTTACAATGAAATATTACATTTTGCAAACTAGCTTCTAAAACCAAGACAATAGATAGCAAAGTAAACTCCGGGGAAGCAAGATAGTTATGAGAATCCGTCTAATATTCCACCAAAACTCGTTTTTCTACCAAATCAAGGTATGTATACTGAACATCATGAAACAAATGAACATTAAAAAACCAAGCTAACAAACACACAACAACAACAAACAACGGTTTTTTTTCTAATTGAAGTAAACAACAACAAAGGCGTGGAAGAAAAACAAACATTTGCAAGATGTAAGGTTCGAGGGGCGGGAGTAGGGTGTTGGGCCCGTTGGTGGGAGCAAGGTGTTTGGGGAGGGGGGGGGGTGCGGGTAGAGGGGGGTGCGGGTAGAGGGGGGGGGGGCTGGTAGAGGGGGGGGGGGGGGGCAGGGGGTTGAAAAGATTGTGAAAAACTGTCATTTCCTATTTCAGTACATGTACCACACAAAATCAGGTTTTTAAGGACAGAGTCTTAAATTAACAGTACATTTACAGCTGATAGGTAATGCCTGAATCCAAGAAAGCAGGGTCTTAATTTTTGTTTTAAAGCGAAGTCTCAAAAGAAAGTCTTAATAGGAGCAGGAGGGTCAACTTGAGCAAGCAATAACGAACCAAACAAGAATGTACAGCTTAATTGCGCAATTCCTTTCCGCAGATCAGAATTACCAACACAGCTACATATCATTTCACGGGGACTGCAAAGCCGAACTCTCAACGTAAATAGACAGATAGCGTCCATCAAACAAAATGAATCCGAAATAACACAACTTGCAATACATATTTCAATGTAAATAACAACAACACAGTATTAAAAACACAATATGTAGCGAATGACACTAAAATAAAAATTGTTGGTGAAAATGTTTGTATCTCAAAAATGTTTTGTTTTTGTTAATGGAAAAAGAGAATGTTTATCATAACGATTCAACCTTATTTTATATTTAACGTAGCTGGATGAGTCTAATTTGATACACGGTGGATCGACCCGCATAGTTTCGAATTCGACCCCTTGACCTCTACTGTGATTGATTATGCATGTAAGCTGCACATCCATTTTAAATATATTCCGAATTCGCCTCACCCTATCCGACGTGAAAATGTTTGTACAAACCCAAACAAACAATTGTTTACAATGCGCATCGATCGTTGCAGCGATGACCATCAGTAATTTCACAGATAAACACTGAGACAATTAAATGTGCAACTTCAAACACACTCGTCCGCTAACTTAATTCACACATACTGTGATTTTGCACTAGACAAAATAACATAAAAATACATAAATTTGCATACATTTCACGAATTTGCATAACTTTCATAAATTTGCATAAATGAATATATTATGAATAATAATGCGAGCAGCCACATAAACTGCAACAATGCATGTACACTATTTAAAAAGGCCCCTACCCCCATATCTTCGCCAAAAAGGAATTATGCCTTTTGACAGCTACACAGTCACATCATCCAAATGCTGTGTAAACTGAAGCAGGTCGTGATGATCCACAACTTCTCGGGGACTTTTGGATGGTGTAATAATCGTTCACACATGAACATGGGCATACCCCCTTTCCCGTATAAACTATTTAAGCAAGCCAAAGCTTACTCATCTCTGCCCAAGATTTTACATGGGACAAGCATACCCTACCACTTGGGCACATATTGACATCAACAATCCTCCTGCTTCCAATGAAGAGTGGGCATTTTTGATTTGTGTTGTTCTGTGTTGATTGAAATTCGAAGGTTGACATGGATGTCAGGTGTAAATGTTCAGTTTTTGAAAATATTCAAGGTCTGCATGAAAAAGAGCAAGGCTGTAGTTCATTGTATTGTTTGTTTGTTTGTTTGTTTGTATTTTGGGTGTTTGTGTGTTTGCTTGCAAATAGAAGGATATTCTTATATCCCACGTGAAATCCTGAGTGGATCTATGCTGATTTACTGGATGGTTTGCACGGGAAGGAAGGGATCTTAATACGATAAACAACCACTTGAACTTACATTGTAAACTGTCAACACAAAACTGTTAGGTCTACCCTGCATATACTCCGGTTTCTTTTGTGTCATGCGCATTTGGTGAAAATGGTTCTCTCGTCTCATCAAGTTAATGTTCAAATGAATACATTCAGCATGTCTCTTGCACTCATCTCAGATCCCATCTCTTGATAAATTGCATTCTTCAACAAGTTATAGTTACGCAGAATGTTTCAACATGATTTCACAGCTGCAGTGTTAGTTTGATTCAATGAACAATGATAGTGGTAAGAACAAAACAACACAAATATACATACACAAAAGGGCAAAATCAACAGATCAAAGAAATAAGCAAGGGCACATTTTTTGGGAAAATTGCTTAACTTCAGAGAACGAACTTTTAAGGTACTCAGACAAATTATTTAAAGTAACTTTAATATGTCGGTATTGGTACGTCCACGTGACCCTTATACTGAACGAAATCTTCAAACAAAAAAGCATGCCAAGTAGCAAAGGCAAGTGTCTTTTATGGCATAGAATGCTCGAGTAAAAACGTACAGGTGATATTTTTTGTAAAGCCTTTTTTTTAAGAAAAAATTCAAAAGAAACGTTCAGAAAAGTTCTATGTTTGTGAAAAATAAAATCCTTTGATGCTGTTATCTTTTCATCTTTAAAACAGACTTTTCCTGTTGGGGAGTTTTCATTTTCCGTTGTCAATCTTGTGACTTTTAAGCCTCTCTTTTTCCCCTGGTATCATTTTTTCTCCTCCAACCACGCATTCCTGTTTAGGATGTAACAGTATGAATGGAATACATCTATACTGTGGCATGACTTAACTTTGTGCGAGACCGTTTTCTCTACAGACAACATTTTCTTGTGAACCTGTCATGGCCTCTTTGGGAGGGACATCATCAGACGTCTCGCTCCCAAGAACCTCACTGCTTCCTCCGTTCGCCATCTTTTTCTCAAGATTCTCGATGACGTCAGTCGACAAGGACGTCTGGCTGTCACCGGAAGTAGATGCCTGCTTTTCCGGTTCCGGTGGCCGGATTTTGCTCTCTTCTTCTTCGACTTCCGGTAGCGCCGCGTGGGGTCGGGTAGGAGGGAGAAGTCTGTCGTGCACGGTCGGTTCGCCCCCTTCCTCGTCTGTTGTCTCGTCCATGTAGCGAATCTTGTCGATACCGTTCACGTGGGGGTCTGAAACAACCAAACCCGCTTGGATGCATTACTTTTGGATTGACATCTTTAAAAAGAAGTTGGAGATTGAAAAAGTAATGTTGTGAAAGTCTTCCGAGTGAGAGAGAACAACAGCAAGAACGACAACAGCGACGACGACAATGACGAAAAAAGAGGAGGATAATCCTATACATATTTAACTGAAATATTTGTCGAAAATTTGGAGGAGAGGGGTGGGGGGTGGTGGTGTCTGGTACGAATAACTGAGACTACCTCCTCAGCAGCTGATTCAAGTTAAGATGCTAATTTTAGCTCATGGGTTGTTTGAAGTGTACGTCAGAGGCAAACACGTTCAACATTATGTTGCACGATCAAAATGGTGTGCACATTATAACGAAGACAGAACAAACACACACACAAAACGTATCCCTGTCAACACCTGGAATTTACAATTAAAAAACAATCCGAACAGGAGAGAATAAGACAACGCACCTTACAAAGCGTGACAGAAATTACCACAGTAAGGTGCAATTGTGACGAAGTCAGAACTCACAAACACACACACACATGATCCCTGTAAACACCTGGAATTGACAATTTCAACAAAATCAGAACAGGAGAGAGTAAGACAACACGCGTTACGAAGCGCGAAGAAATGACCACAGTAAGGCCGTAATTGTAACAAAGTCAGAACTCACACTCACACACACAAAACGTATCCCTGTAAACATTTGTAATAAACAGTTATTTTTGTGTGTAGAAAAGGATATAACAAGACAACACACGTCACAAAGTGTCAAGAAATGACCACAGTAAGGCCCAAGCACTCACCGTGGACGTCTTCTTTCGGGGGAGGCTTGCGTTTCTTGTTGACCACAGCGTACGTGTCGCCGCTAGGGGCGGTGAAGGTGTTGAAAGTGGCGGGGCTGCTGGCTACAGGGGTGTATCCTCCCTCCTTCACCTTCCTGTAGCTACCGTTGTTGCTGGATACATTACCAACCTCATCCACCTGACCACAGAAAAACATGTTGTAAAAATGTATACTTCAGCTAGCTTCAAGCTTGTCATGGCAAGCTTATCTTATTCTCTCAAAAGCACGAACCTTCTGGTCACAAACAGGACCTGGTGTTTTTTTTAAATCTAAATGCATGATGCAGACATAAAAAAAAATCGATGCAATTAAAATTGTACTTGTTTTTATAAAGACGGTAAAATCTTAAGTCTTGAGTCTTAAATGTTCGCTGGTATATACAAACATTGTGTGTTATCCACTGAATACATGCACAAAATCTAGTTTCGTGCAAGTTATACCTCACTGAGGAACCACTTCGAAACTCTATAAACATGATATTGCAGTTCCGGTGGACTTATTCTGATAATGGCCATCTTCTTTGACAAATGAAAGTTGAAGTTATTCACAAACATCAGACACTTGGTTATCAAAAGAATAAAAAGTAAAATTAAAAAAATAACTTGATGCAACAGACGAGCCAATCAAAACAAAACAAAAAACACAACAACAAAACGAAACGAAGAACAGTAGCATTAATAAGAACAGTACACAGCCCACCAAAACAACAACAACAACAACAACAATTACCAACATTTACGTTAACGGCAATCACGTGTTGGTTACCTCATCATAAATGCCACTGCCCCCATGCAAGGGACGGAACTCTATGGCCACCTCGTCCTTGCCGTCCATTGGTCCGTTACCATGTTCAACTTTCTGACAACGACACACAACATGCACGTGCACATCAAGACATTCAGCACAACAAGTCAAAACAGCAAACAGCTTCTTATGTCTCACACGACAGTTTCGTTTTACGTACTATTATGCAATTTCAGTGAAGTCATTGAGTTTATTATGTTATGAAAAGTTGGTTTGCTTACTCCCCAGATAAAGCAAATGCTGATATACGACGTTATATAACCTATAACCCCCCCCCCCCTTCCCCATCCCACACCCGCCCAACTCTAACAACATTATGTCTGGTAGTAAGCATGCCAGAGTGAATCAACATGTTTTCTGCGGAAAAATGTCAAATGAATCGAACAATGCGACCATGCACACCCGATTAAGATCCGTCATTTCACATCTTGCATCTCCGCTTTTTGTCCGTCGTAGATATCAATACTATCGATTCACACACACCCACTCGCCCATCCCTTCTCTTCTCTACCCAATACAAAAGTATAAGCCAGAAATACAGAAAGGAAACAGAAATAAGAAGGAGAAAAGGAAGAACAAGAAGGGCAAAGCCCATACGACTCACATGCTTTACACATTTTTCCTGCCAAAATACATGTGACCTTGACCCAAGGTCAAGGTCATCCAAGGTCATGCAACACAAAGCTGTTAATTCAAGACATAGGAAGTACAATGGTGCTTATTGGCTCTTTCTACCATGAGATATGGTCACTTTTAGTGGTTCACTACCTTATTTTGGTCACATTTCATAAGGGTCAAAGTGACCTTGACCTTGATCATATGTGACCAAATGTGTCTCATGATGAAAGCATAACATGTGCCCCACATAATTTTTAAGTTTGAAACAGTTATCTTCCATAGTTCAGGGTCAAGGTCACTTCAAAATATGTATACAATCCAACTTTGAAGAGCTCCTGTGACCTTGACCTTGAAGCAAGGTAAACCAAACTGGTATCAAAAGATGGGGCTTACTTTGCCCTATATATCATATATAGGTGAGGTATTCAATCTCAAAAACTTCAGAGAAAATGGGAAAAATGTGAAAAATAGCTGTTTTTTAGGCAACATTTATGGCCCCTGCGACCTTGACCTTGAAGCAAGGTCAAGATGCTATGTATGTTTTTTGGGGCCTTGTCATCATACACCATCTTGCCAAATTTGGTACTGATAGACTGAATAGTGTCCAAGAAATATCCAACGTTAAAGTTTTCCGGACGTCCGGACGTCCGGACGGACGGACGGACGGACGACTCGGGTGAGTACATAGACTCACTTTTGCTTCGCATGTGAGTCAAAAAACCTCATACATAAACAAAAATAAAAATAAAAAAACAAAAAAACACGAACACAGAAAAGACAGGATGCTTCACCATAACAAAGACTTACACAATCAAATGAAATTGACACAAAAGCTTCTTTTTTTCTTGTTCCACATACATTCATAACAAGAAAGGTACTTACTTTCATGACCTTGAACTTTCTACGATTCTTGCAGTGTCGCGTCGTGAAGAAACCAATGGCGAACAAGGCCACGCCCCCTACAGCCACGCCCACAATCAGTGCTGTTCTCTTTTTGCTGTCCATGTCTTCTTCGGTGTCCTGGTTAATGAACACATGGATTACAGTTAAAGCATCATGATGGTGACATGTGCTGTTGGAAGTTAAAAGTTACCTTCCTTCTCCTGAAAGCTAACCCCCGTGCAAAAGAAAGTACCGTATAGGGGGCGAATAGGTATCAAATTGGTCTTGAATAAATTATCTGAATTAACTTCTAGTCGATACCTATTCGAAACCTCGCCAAAAATATGGTACCTTTTCAACGTCTGTTCAGAATTTTACATTGGGTACATAAGAGAATCTTTCCACCTGAACACATTTATACACAAATTCCACAGCATTGTCACTGTCGATGCAGAGTGGACAATTGTTGCTGAATTCATTTTACAGTTTGACACCAATGTCAATATGCAAAAATAATCAGCAAAACATATACACTGCACCGGACACATCCAGGCTGCTGATTTGTGGTCAGTTTTCAAATGGAAAAATGCTTTGATTGTCTGTACAATCCTGGACAGATCTGTGGTGTATGACACGGGAAGGAATGTATCTTTAATCTGCAATACCCTCCTTCACTCACATGAGTCTTCTCCAGCCCCCACCAACCCCCCTTTTTATTCCCAACATTAAGGTGAAGCTTAGCTCAGTCTTGCAACATTTCCACCGATAAAATCGTTCACTGCGTTCCCGCAGGAACTGCAAACTCAAACGTAATGGTCAGATGCATTTTCCCCGAATATTGAGTAAAACTGTGTAAGATGTGAAGAGAACAATACAATGAATCAACTGTAGACACCCACACACGTGTATGACAAAGAAGGAGCATATAATGAGACAAAACATGTTTGCACCGATCTAGAAAGAGAGAGAGAGAGAGAGAGAGAGAGAGAAAGAGAGAGAGAGAGAGAGGAAGAGAGAGAGAGAAAGAGAGAGAGAGAGAGAGGAAGAGAGAGAAGAGAGAAGAGAGAGAGGAAGAGAGAGAGGAAGATCAGAGAGAGAGAGAAAGAGAAAGGAGAGAGGAAGAGAGAGAAGAGAGAGAGAGAGAGAGGAAGATAGAGAAAGAAGAGAGGGAGAGAAGAGAGGGGAGAGAGACAGAGACAGAGACCTACCCCTTGGTGAGATGATTCAATTTCTAAATGTTCATGTGTTTCATTCGTCTCTTCGACCTCCGCGTCCTCGTTGTCTTTCTCTCCGATCAGAACCATCTGCCCTTCCCCGTGTCTTGTGCCATCTTGAAAAAAAAATACAGAAATCTTTAAATGCTATATTTGATCATTAGAAGAAATAAAACATGCAAATGTCAACACTGAAACTACAGCGCCCATCATTCTGGACCTCTGTTATGAACACCATCTGAGATCAGCCCATTTGTTTAATGGATTCACATGGACTAATAAACCTGGCAGCGGCTTCCTGTGCAGAGTATGAATTATCTTTCCTGATAGATGTCACTTGCAAAATTAATTCTGAAAGAGAAGGAAAGCTACCAGGCTGACGATTTCTGTTATGCAGAGAACAAGTGGAAAGATCCTTCACAAATCTGCGGTAATTATACATGATTGTTTACATGGTAAGGGAGGTGTCTTCAAGCGTCAACAGAAACACACTTACCTCCGGGATGACCAGGGGTTTTCCTAGTTGTTTCCACCACCCCCACGCCAATCACCACGTCAACTCCGCCCTCTTTCTCTTCTGGCCCCGCCCCTCCTGTCACGTTGTACTCAGGCTCCTCCCCCTTGTCCCCGCCCACGACGATGCCAGGGACTTCGCCAGATCCAATGTCCACGACCTGCTCCTCAGGTGCTAGTGTTGATTCGACCTCTTCCAATGTTGGGATTCTCTGCGTTGTGGAAGGCGTTTGGGACGATTCGCCAACTGGTACCACGATGTCAATGCTATCATCGTCGTCATCGGTTGTCGCTGGTTCTGGCGATGTTGGTGGTGGAAAGGGTGTGGATGTTTGAGCAGTATCGTCATCATCCTTGTCTTCGTCTGGTACAGAGCCAACTGGTATGACAACATCAGACTCTGTGTCATTCTTTGCTGCCTCTGGCGACGAACTTGTAGTTGGTTTCTCTTCATCTTCTTTAACATCATCATCGTCCGAAGGTGGCAGCACGATAGGTACAAGGGTATCGTCGTCTGTTTGGTTACTTGACGTTTCTGTGGACAGGACGGTTGTATTTTTGTTACTGTCAAGATCGTCGTTTTTGTCGTCGTCTAAAGGTGGCAGCACGACGGGTACGCGGGTATCGTCGTCTGTTTCGTTGCTGGACGTTTCTGTGGGCAGGACGGTTGTATTTTTATCATCGTCATGATCGTCGTCTTCGTCTTCGTCGTCGTGAGAAGGTGGAAGAACAATGGGTACATGTGTGTCGTCGTCTGTTTCGTTGCTGGACGTTTCTGTGAGCCGGACGGTCGTATTTTTATCATCGGCATGATCGTCGTCTTCGTCGTCGTGTGAAGGAGGAAGAACAATAGGTACATGTGTGTCGTCGTCTGTTTCATTGCTAGACATTTCTGTGGGCAGGACGGTTGTATTTTTATCATCGTCATGATCGTCGTCTTCGTCTTCGTGAGAAGGTGGAAGAACAATGGGTACATGTGTGTCGTCGTCTGTTTCGTTGCTGGACGTTTCTGTGGGCAGGACGGTTGTATTTTTATCATCGTCATGATCGTCGTCTTCGTCGTCGTGTGAAGGTGGAATAACAATTGGTACATGTGTGTCGTCTGTTTCATTGCTGGTTGCTTCAGGTGTGTGAATAGTTGCATTTGAAGTGTCATCGTCATCTGTGTCAGCAACTGGCGTTGTACCTCCTGTTGTTTCATCGTCATCGTCATCGTCTTCTCCCAGTTCATGATCGGTAAGGACCTCCGTTTTGTCTTTTTCATCATCATCATCGACGACGGTTTCGTTGACTTGTGTCTCCCCAACTTCAAGGGCAGGAGCAGTTTCATTTTTGTCATCGTCCACATCTTGTACTTCCAGTACTGGGGATGTGTCAACGTTGTCGTCGTCGTCGTCGTCGTCTTCAGAGTCGTCGTCGTCGTCTACATCTCCATGCTTATCATCCTCATCATTCTCAGCTTCTTCAACATCCGTCGTGTTTTGTTCAACAGACACGCTCTGTAAAACCGCACCAGGAATGGACCCAAAGGCAACGATTTCTGAGGTCATAGTTTCAGCAGCTGCTGCTGGAGTAGCATCTTCTTCCGGAACTATGACTGGGACTGTACGGTCAGGGCTAATCGCTGAGGAAGTTTTGTTTTCATCGTCACCGTCGTCTTCATCAACACCACCTTCCTGTAAAGTGATAGGGACAGTAGGTTCGGGAGTTGGAGTTTTATCACCATCATCATCATCATCTTCATCGTCACCTTTTTTGTCCTCATCTGCTGGTTCAGGTGTGGTCGATGTTTCGTTTTGGTCTGGCTCTGCTTGTGCTTGTGTTACGACTGCTGGCAGAGGCGTTTCTGCAGTCTCCTCTACATCAACGACATCGACGTCGTCGACTTCATCCTCTGGTGTTTCATCGTCCTCTTCGTCACTTTTCTCGTCTGCTTCGGCATCGACTACGACAAGATTCTCTCCAGCTTCGGTTATTGTGTCAGTCTCCGGTGTTGGAGTAGTATCATCTTTCTCATCTTCTTTATCTTCGTCAGTGTCTTCAGCTTCAGCATCTCCGTCTTTGCTGTCCGCAGTTTCAGGCATTGGAGTGGCCTCTTTCTCTTCTTTATCATCGTCACTGTCATCTACCGGAACGACAGCAGCATTAAGATCGCCCTCGGCTTCTGGTGTGGGAGTAACATCGTTGTCTTCATCATCGTGGGGATCATCCACTTGGTCTGAGCCAGTTTCCTCGCCAAAGATGTAGTTGGTGTCTGGATTGGTCTGCTTCTCCGCCTGGCCAGCCGGTGTGGGTGTCTGTGCTACAGGGATAACTTTCTCTTCACCCTCTGTTAGCGGCGTCTCTCCCACAATGTCAAAACTGTCGCCCTGTACGTCACCACTTCCTTCCCCTCCTTCTACCGGAGTGATCGTCTCCAGAAGTGCGTCGACGTCATCGGATGACGTAGCTTCTAGTTTGACGTCATCGGTGACTACTTCTTCAGGGATCTCTTCCCCGTTCGTGTCCACTTCGCTTCCACCCTGGTTGACGTCATTGGGCGAAGGTTTGACGTCACTAGGCGGCTTGACGTCACCGGAGGTTGGTTTCACGTTGACCTCATCAGAAAGGGTGGTGTGGTCGTCACCCTGCATCATTTCGTACATGTCTGCTACGTCACTATCCACCACCCCGATGCAAGCTGAGTGATCTTTTCCGGTCGGGGAGGAACAGGAATCGCATACGGTATCGGAGGTACTGGTGCACGCTTGTACCTGAAACAACAGAGGAACTATTCATGTAAGGCATTGTGACTAGTGTTGGAAATCGAACATTGTCATAAGACACACTTTCTGAAAAGCTTTATATTCCGTACCTCCTGAAATAAATTTCCACAAACCCAGCTACAGGCACTGATCCTTTGTGCATTTAAAAGCTCATGATATCCAAATCACGAACTGCACAATGAATATGCATGGTGCTCATGTTTTCCTCTTGATAAAGATGTTAATATCTAATTTGTCGTGCAAATCAAATATCCAATATACTATGTTCTTCTGTGCACTGTCACATATATTCAAAGATGAAGCATTATGTGAACATACAACTTCCGCCTACCTCAAACATCTCATTCCCACACGGCACGCATGGCTGACACTTCTTATCCAGGTTGGGAAGGGAGGTAAATGTGCCCTGGAGACAACTCTTGCAGACCGTGGCCACGCCATGGAAGCAGGGCTTGGTGGCGAAGGTCCCTGGCTGACACTTTATGCAGTCAGGTTCAGGTCCATCCGATCTCTTGGACAGCAGTCTGCCTCTGTGTGGTCGCACGGAATAACTTGACACCTGGACAAAAGATTAAGTAAGAAATGAATATAAGATTGTACATTTTAGAAGGAGCGTTTTGAGATACGAGCCAATGGCTAAATTGACCTGGAGATCGGTCTAATCTTACATCGGTCTACGTCGGTGTTGTAATTGTTTGAACAAGAAGAAAAAGGCAAACCCTAAGACCACAAACAAACGATATGTTTTTATTGACGTTAAAATGAAATTTGATATTGAAGTATTTTTGTTAATGTATATAACGTAGGTTCCGCAATAGACAAAACTTGTGTTAAAACTGCCGTACAACTATAGGCAGCTTCAAGCAATACCAATGCAGTATCAGCTTTCAATTTTGGAATGTCTCAATACAACTGACTGTATCAGTGCGATAACATAACATCCCAATTCTTGAGAATATCTTCCCTGTTCGTGTGAACACGATCTTATTGGCCTTTAAAATGGAATGAGAGTATCCTTCCACTTGGTCACGTGCCCAAATCCTACAGTCTGAATGTTCCCTGTGCAGAGAGATTTGTTGTGGTAAATTATTCGGAAAATTGACGTCACGAAATTAATTCAGTAAAAATTAAAAAAATATATAAATCGCAAAAAAAAGTATTTTTCTGAATCCTACTCTAGTCTGAACAAGAAGCATTTAGGCTGTACATTGTTAGTTCAAGTCTAGATGGAAACATGCTCTTATCCAGTGCCTAAGCCTTCACGATCACATATCTGTTGTGGTTTACACGAACGTTTTACAGGAAGGAGTGTATCTTTAAAGGCACAGTGCGCCTCCCGTATAACCATCACAGATACTGTCAGGCTTTTACACACAGTACAAACACCCTTCCATTTGAACGCTCACCAAACGGGAACATCCTAGGTGCCCTACGTAAAGAGCGAGCAATTTTTTAAAGAATCAATTTTGCGGATTTGCTCAGAGACAATCTGACCGTGGTGCGTTTTGGCGCTGGACCTAACTTTTAAAATCTAAATAATAAATTGACAGCTTGTTACACAAACATTCTTAGATCATAAAAGAATTCTTTTTTCATCAAGACAAGATCAGTACAATTCGAAGTTTTGAAAGTTTGAAAAAAGAAAAGCCCGGAAGCAGGGTCACGCAAGGTCGTGTTTCTCGTAGCAGGTTTATGCCTATCGCCAGTTCCTCTCAACAGTCAAAAGCCATCGCTAGAGTTCTTGTGAACCACAGCCGTTTGTTTCGTGCATAGTCAGATGTACATAATAACGTGCTATTGCAGATAAGCTCACATCAAGTCGCATTTAAATTACTAACTGACGACTTCATTGTGAAAAAGGGAAACTGGATCACACGGGCTCACGATGGCTCAGGGGTAAAATAAACCACGCAAAAGTAAATTCTTTGAATTAGACACCTAGCGAGAGTGGAAAAAGTCGGCAGAGGCTAGGAGAAGGCGTGGTACGAGTACCACGGCCAGCAGTAAAAAGAAAATATTTGTTTAGCGAGACCACCGCCCCAGAAAACAGCCGAAGAGACTGTGTGGCGGAGAAAGATTGTCTTTTATGGGGATTTGGAATGAAAACTTGAAACAAGCTCCCCTCTGTCAAATGCTGACCATTGTCTGGCAATTGCTTGAATTTATAGTGCGGTAGAGGTAAGGTATTATGTTGGAATGTGTGACTTTGAATCCCTTTACGCAATTACGGGTTTCAAAAACATGATGCCAACTGTAAATCCTCTATCACTCAACCACACTCTATCCCGTCTCTTTTTCGCGTTTTTCTCTGGGCACGGAGATATAGAAAAACGATGTCAAGAGTAATACAGAAAGACAGAAAGAAAAAAAGAACGAACGAAAGAACGAAACAAAGAAAGAAAGAAGAAGAAAAGCACAAAGAAATTAGCATATAAACGAAACGCACAGACAAACTTGAAACTCGGCGGAAAGACGAAGAACAGCCCGGATAAATAGACAGACAGACAGACAGACAGATAGACAGATAGATAGATATATAGATAGACATCCCCACACATCTCTCCCGTTCTCGCCGTGAACGAAAAATTCTCCTTCCAAGCCCCTCGCCGTGAACAAAAAATTATCCTTCCAAGCCCCACAACAAATTTGATCTCACTTCTAACCCTCTTCACTTTCTCTCTGTGTCTCTCCCTCTCTGTGTCTCTTTCTGTCTCTCTCAGTCTCTTTCTCTCTCACTCACTCACTCCCTTCCTCCCTCTCTCTCTCTCTCTCTCTCGCTCTCTCTCTCTCCCTCTCTCTCCCACCCTCTCTCTCTCTCCCACCCCTCCCATTCTATTTGTCCTGCACCGTTGATACCCACCCTCCCAGTGGCAGACGGAGAGCATCTGGCGAGTCAGGGGAGAGAAGCGAGTCGCCAGTGTAATGGAAACTAGGCGTCAAGCGCTACTTCAAATCTACCCTGTATCTGCTGACATCACGCTCTGATTATCCCACACCTCGAGTGTAGCATCGCTTTTTTCTCTCATAGATTTTTCTTTCCTTTAATTAAATCAAAGTACTGGTTGACCGCGTTCGACTCGAGTCTTCAAAATAATTTCTTTCTGTTAGTTACCATGCGAATCAGTTTGTGTACAGCTTAAAACAAAACATAAGTAACAAAACAAGGCAGCAACACTATAAAAACAAACACGTTCCCTCCCCCCTCCAACTCTGGACAATATCCTCCTCCAAAACACACACACACACACACACACACACACACACACACACACACACACACACACACACACACACACACACACACACACACACACAGCAAAAACTTCCACGAAAAGTAAACACAAAAACAAACAAACAAACAAAAGAGTGAACGACTTGACCCTCCACAAAGTCAGCCACAGAACAAGTCATCGGGTCAGCTGTAAGGCCACAAAAGGTTAGACCCATTACACAATTGTTGTCCCGAACGACAGCGAGGTGAACACCTGAAAGGTCTACGTGATGCACTGCACCATTCCACACCTATATCAACTCTCCAAACATGTTTTAATGCACCCATTTTCGTACCCCAACTTAAACATTCATTCCCATGTCATTTCCTTTAAACATTTGTTTGTTTGTTTGCTTAACGCCCAGCCGACCACGAAGGGCCATATCAGGGCGGTGCTGCTTTGACATAACGTGCGCCACACACAAGACAGAAGTCGCAGCACAGGCTTCATGTCTCACCCAGTCACATTATTCTGACACCGGACCAACCAGTCCTAGCACTAACCCCATAATGCCAGACGCAAGGCGGAGCAGCCACTAGATTGCCAATTTTAAAGTCTTAGGTATGACCCAGCCGGGGTTCGAACCCACGACCTCCCGATCACGGGGCGGACGCCTTACCACTGGGCCAACCGTGCCGGTCCTCCTTTAAACATGCTATGCCATTGAAGGCCCTCCACTTGGCTATCTGGCACACTTTTCGGATGAAAGATTTCTGTTATAGGTGTCACGTGACCGTCGCCGAAATAAGGGTAGCCCCAAAATTGAATTGACAAAAACGTCAGGTACCAATTAAATGATCTACCAAAACTCAGAATAGGCGCATTTTGGCAACTTTGATATAAGAGCTAGGATGAAGCCAAATCAATGATCTATCCAGAACAGGTAGTTTTCTTTGCTATCTTGTTCCAGCGTCGCGGACGACGCTGGTATCTGTGGTTGGGAAGAACGTGCCTGTGGAGAATTAGTCTCCAAGCCAAAGCGCGCGGACTCTCCAAGCCAAAACAATTTCAAAGCTGAAAAAAAATTTACAATTTACGCGAAACGATTAAACACAGCTTTCGGGTGTTTTTTTTTTAATCTAAGATGTACATAAATATACCACTCCGACCATAAGGAAAAGAAAAAAAGACACACACAAAAAAAAGACCGAGAGGAGCCGAGTCAATCCGAGACCAACCGAGAGGACGTGTTTCGCGCCGTTTCGACGTCGTTTGTTCAGATGCGGCCGGTTGGATCAGTTGCGGTCATACAGGGGCGCCTTGCACAAGAAAAGATCTTCAACAATCCCGATCATCATCATGGTACAATAATGTTTTGTGCGCCCCCATGTATGTGTTCTGTGCTAATAATGCACGGTTGTGAAATGTCCGTACACATTTTGTGGCACTATGTAATTGTTAGTGCATCCTCCTGCGGATGCTTCGTGCTAAAAATGCACTTCCATTAAAATATTGTACGCTCATGTCAGTAATATATTTTCAATTGTTTCTCTGTCAATTTCAAGTGTTTGTTTCCAATTACTTCAGTATCTCCCTGTTGCAATTCCAGGTGATTCATTATGCATGTGCCAATTTGAGGTGTTTAATTCTGATTCCTGTATTTACAGTGTAAAATTAAAACTATTGTTTTCAAACATTCCTATGACACCTGGTAATGGTTCTGTAGTTTTGTTTTTAATTTGTATTTTGTTTTTCTGCAATAAATATTTGAAATGGATCTGAGGCCGACTTACTACTTTTAGCACTCTTTTTCACCACATTCCCACGTACAGATATTGCAATATCAACTCTTCCTTTCTACCTGTTTCAAACAAGCGCTATTTTTTAATTAAAAAGTTTTTACTAAATGTCTTAACATAGAGGGGGGAATCGAGACGAGGGTCTTGGTGTATGTGCGTGTGTGTGTGTGTGTGTGTGTGTGTGTGTGTGTGTGTGTGTGTGTGTGTGTGTGTGTGTCTGTCTGTGTGTGTGTAGAACGATTCAGACTAAACTACTGGACCGATCTTTATGAAATTTGACATGAGACTTCCTGGGAATGATATTCCAGGACGGGTTTTTTTTGTTTTTTTTATAAACGTCTTTTATGACGTCATATCCGGCTTTTTTGTACAAGTTGAGGCTGCACTGTCACACCCTCATTTTTCAATCAAATTGATTGAAATTTTGGCCAAGCAATCTTCGACGAAGGCCGGACTTCCGTATTGCATTTCAGTTTGGTGGCTTAAAAATTAATTAATGACTTTGGTCATTAAAAATCTGAAAATTGTAAAAAAATAAATAAATTATAAAACGATCCAAATTTACGTTCATCTTATTCTTCATCCTTTTCTGATTCCAAAAACATATAAATATGTTATATTTGGATTAAAAACAAGCTCTGAAAATTAAAAATATAAAAATTATGATCAAAATTAAATTTCCGAAATCGTTTTAAAAACTATTTCATCTTATTCCTTGTCGGTTCCTGATTCCAAAAACATATAGATATGATATGTTTGGATTAAAAACATGCTCAGAAAGTTAAAACGAAGAGAGGTACAGTAAAGCGTGCTATGAAGCACAGCGCAACCGTTACCGCGCCAAACAGGCTCGTCACTTTCACTGCCTTTTGCACTAGCGGCGGACTACGTTCAGTTTCATTCTGTGAGTTCCACAGCTTGACTAAATGTAGTAATTTCGCCTTACGCGACTTGTTTTTTCTTGTGGCTGTTTGATCAATTCATAGCAAGCATTGACTGAAATAAACAATTTATATATCCAGCACAACATGCAATTCATTGACTTTTGACCCTAACCTTTTAACACTTCCCAAAATAAATCTTTGGTGGACATTGCATCGACGCTGTTCATTTTGAATGAACATTTTTCTTGTTTATCTCTTGTGTTATGTCATTTCTACTGATGCAGATGTGGAGCGCATGAGCAGCAGAAAACGCGAGGTTTTTGTGTCA
>NC_090251.1:26257049-26262049 GCF_037325665.1 Littorina saxatilis
CACAAACACACATACACACGCACATACATACATACACACATACACAAACAAACACACACACACACACACACACACACACACACACACACACACACACACACAACCGATCCATTTATACAAAAACACCAATACAATGGCCTTATAACTGTGCTTCGGATACTTACATTTTTCTCATTCTGAAATATAAACAAGCACAAACTTCTCAGACAATAACACTTCAGTAAAAAAAAAAAATCAGTACACAAAATTGCTTTTCACCGTGATTGCTATTCCGGTTGCGTTGTTTGATGTTGTGATTTAATTGAGACTCATTGCTGTTGATATCTTTAGGATGATACATTATATCACACAGTTGAGATAATGACTTATCACATGGGCAAACACGTCACCAGTTGTCATTGTTCTTTGTTTAACTACGGCTCAGAGTCGATTCGCAAGTGAGTGCATCAACTAGTGAATAATTCAAGTGACGCGACACAGGTAATGTACCATTGTGATTGAGATTTTCCATTGTTCATGCTTACCATGACATATTTTTGGTTGATATTTAGCATTTTCACATGTAGAAAACAACTTTTGCTTCCAAACACACACACATACACACACTCACACACACACACACACACACACACACACACACACACACAGAAACACAAACACACAGAAACACATACACACATAATTCTTCACCACGCACACACCACCCACACACACACACATGCACACACACACACACAAACACATACACACAAACACACACACACACACACACACACACACACACACACACACACACACACACACTTGCTCGAACGCACACACGCAAGCACGTACAAGAAAAATGTTCATTCAAAATGAACAGCGTCGATGCAATGTCCACCAAAGATTTATTTGGGGAAGTGTTAAAAGGTTAGGGTCAAAAGTCAATGAATTGCATGTTGTGCTGGATATATAAATTGTTTATTTCAGTCAATGCTTGCTATGAATTGATCAAACAGCCACAAGAAAAAACAAGTCGCGTAAGGCGAAATTACTACATTTAGTGAAGCTGTGGAACTCACAGAATGAAACTGAACGTAGTCCGCCGCTAGTGCAAAAGGCAGTGAAAGTGACGAGCCTGTTTGGCGCGGTAACGGTTGCGCTGTGCTTCATAGCACGCTTTACTGTACCTCTCTTCGTTTTAACTTTCTGAGCGTGTTTTTAATCCAAACATATCATATCTATATGTTTTTGGAATCAGGAACCGACAAGGAATAAGATGAAATAGTTTTTAAAACGATTTCGGAAATTTAATTTTGATCATAATTTTTATATTTTTAATTTTCAGAGCTTGTTTTTAATCCAAATATAACATATTTATATGTTTTTGGAATCAGAAAAGGATGAAGAATAAGATGAACGTAAATTTGGATCGTTTTATAATTTATTTATTTTTTTACAATTTTCAGATTTTTAATGACCAAAGTCATTAATTAATTTTTAAGCCACCAAACTGAAATGCAATACGGAAGTCCGGCCTTCGTCGAAGATTGCTTGGCCAAAATTTCAATCAATTTGATTGAAAAATGAGGGTGTGACAGTGCAGCCTCAACTTGTACAAAAAAGCCGGATATGACGTCATAAAAGACGTTTATACAAAAAAAAACCAAAAAAACCGTCCTGGAATATCATTCCCAGGAAGTCTCATGTCAAATTTCATAAAGATCGGTCCAGTAGTTTAGTCTGAATCGTTCTACACACACACACACACAGACAGACAGCCACACACACACACACACACAGACACACACACACACACACACACACACACACACACACACACACACACACACGCACATACACCAAGACCCTCGTCTCGATTCCCCCCTCTATGTTAAGACATTTAGTAAAAACTTTTTAATTAAGCTTGTTTGAAACAGGTAGAAAGGAAGAGTTGATATTACAATATCTGTACGTGGGAATGTGGTGAAAAAGAGTGCTAAAAGTAGTAAGTCGGCCTCAGATCCATTTCAAATATTTATTGCAGAAAAACAAAATACAAATTAAAAACAAAACCACAGAACCATTACCAGGTGTCATAGGAATGTTTGAAAACAATAGTTTTAATTTTACACTGTAAATACAGGAATCAGAATTAAACACCTCAAATTGGCACATGCATAATGAATCACCTGGAATTGCAACAGGGAGATACTGAAGTAATTGGAAACAAACACTTGAAATTGACAGAGAAACAATTGAAAATATATTAATGACATGAGCGTACAATATTTTAATGGAAGTGCATTTTTAGCACGAAGCATCCGCAGGAGGATGCACTAACAATTACATAGTGCCACAAAATGTGTACGGACATTTCACAACCGTGCATTATTAGCACAGAACACATACATGGGGGCGCACAAAACATTATTGTACCATGATGATGATCGGGATTGTTGAAGATCTTTTCTTGTGCAAGGCGCCCCTGTATGACCGCAACTGATCCAACCGGCCGCATCTGAACAAACGACGTCGAAACGGCGCGAAACACGTCCTCTCGGTTGGTCTTGGATTGACTCGGCTCCTCTCGGTCTTTTTTTTGTGTGTCTTTTTTTCTTTTCCTTATGGTCGGAGTGGTATATTTATGTACATCTTAGATTAAAAAAAACACCCGAAAGCTGTGTTTAATCGTTTCGCGTAAATTGTACATTTTTTTCAGCTTTGAAATTGTTTTGGCTTGGAGAGTCAGCGCGCTTTGGCTTGGAGACTAATTCTCCACAGGCACGTTCTTCCCAACCACAGATACCAGCGTCGTCCGCGACGCTGGAATAACTCGCTAGTTAAAATCAAGAGGATGGAAATATCTAAGACGGATTAAATATATTGCTTACATAAGAACAGTAACCTCCTGAATGAATTGTCTCCACTTTTGTAAGCTGTTGAGGTATGCGCCAGGTATACCGTTTTCCCTTTCAAACCTCCCCCCCCCCCACCTCCCCCCTACCAACCACCACACACATGCACCCCCACCACCCCACTCTCTCTGTCTCATGATCTCTCTCTGTTTCTGTCTTTATCTTCTTCCCTTACTCTATGTCTATCAGTCTCTTTCTCTCTCTTTTTCCCTCTCTCTATCTTTCTCTTTCTCTTACTTTGTTTCACTCTCTTTACTTTCTCTCGATCTCTTTTTACATTTAGTCAAGTTTTGACTAAATGTTTTAACATAGAAGGGGAATCGAGACGAGGGTCGTGGTGTGTGTGTATGTGTGTATGTGTGTGTGTGTGTGTGTGTGTGTGTGTGTGTGTGTGTGTGTGTGTGTGTGTGTGTGTGTGTGTGTGTGTGTGCGTGTGTGTGTGTAGAGCGATTCAGACCAAACTACTGGACCGATCTTTATGAAATTTTACATGAGAGTTCCTGGGAATGATATCCCCGGTAGTTTTTGAGTCACTTGAGAAAAAGTGACTCTATGTAATCGGTCAGTGTTAGTCTGTCCGGCCGGCCGTCCGGCCGTCCGTAGACACCACCTTAACGTTGGACTTTTCTCGGAAACTATCAAAGCGATCCGGCTCATATTTTGTTTAGTCGTGACCTCCAATGACCTCTACACTTTAACGATGGTTTCGTTGACCTTTGACCTTTTTCAAGGTCACAGGTCAGCGTCAAAGGAAAAATTAGACATTTTATATCTTTGACAAAGTTCATCGGATGTGATTGAAACTTTGTAGGATTATTCTTTACATCAAAGTATTTACATCTGTAGCCTTTTACGAACGTTATCAGAAAAACAAGGGAGATAACTAGCCTTTTCTGTTCGGCAACACACAACTTAACGTTGGGCTTTTCTCGGAAACTATAAAAGTGACCGGGCTCAAATTTTATGTGAACGTGACTCCCAGTGACCTCTACACTTTGACGTCTGCTTTGGTGACCTTTGACCTTTTTCAAGGTCACAGGTATGTCTTGAAGGAAAAAAATTGAAATATCATATCTCTGAAACTATTCATCGGATTTGATTCAAACTTTATAGGATTATTCTTTACATCAAATTATTTACATCTGTATTGTGTTGTGAATAGCAATTTCTTCCTGTCCATCTGATGCCTCATATAATATTCAGAACTGCGAAAGTGACTCGATCGAGCGTTTGCTCTTCTTGTTTTCTTTGTTTCGATAAATACCTTTGATGACGTCATATCCGGCTTTTTGTAAAAGTTGAGGCGGCACTGTCACACCCTCATTTTTCAATCAGATTGATTGAAATTTTGGCCAAGCAATCTTCGACAAAGGCCGGACTTCGGTATTGCATTTCAGCTTGGTGGCTTAAAAATTAATTAATGACTTTGGTCATTAAAAATCTGAAAATTGTAAAAAAAAAAAAATTTTATAAAACGATCCAAACTTACGTTCATCTTATTCTTCATCATTTTCTGATTCCAAAAACATATAAATATGTTATATTTGGATTAAAAACAAGCTCTGAAAATTAAAAATATAAAAATTATGATCAAAATTAAATGTTTGAAATCAATTTAAGGCCAAAAAAAAAAAAGGTCTGTTTACGGTAACATAGGCCCAAAAAATAGGGTCGGTAGGTCGGGATTGGTTTTTTTTTTTTTTTTTTTTTCCAAAAAACCATATTTTTACGTTATTTTGCAAAAAAACCAAGATTTTTTTTTTTTTTTTCCCAAATGCCAAAAAAAAGTCTAGGGTCGCGCGAAAAAACTAGGGTCGGTCGGGTTACCGTAAACAGACCTATTTTCTTTTTGTTGCCTAAAAACACTTTCATCTTATTCCTTGTCGGTTCCTGATTCCAAAAACATATATGATATGTTTGGATTAAAAACACGCTCAGAAAGTTAAAACGAAGAGAGGTACAGAAAAACGTGCTATCCTTCTCAGCGCAACTACTACCCCGCTCTTCTTGTCAATTTCACTGCCTTTGCCACGATCTATCTAACTATCTATTTCCATCTCTCTCTGTCTCTCACACACTCTCTCTCTCTCACTCTCTCTCTCT
>NC_090251.1:26264549-26322049 GCF_037325665.1 Littorina saxatilis
TCGTGCGTTTCGATTCATTCAAAGATTTCCTTGTGATACGTCCCCCACAAAGGGACTTTGCATTGTAAATCTCGGTCCCCCTTATGGAGGGTCTGATGCTCCCAATAGGCTGTCTGTGAAGGGATACTTTTTTCTGTCTCTCTTTCTCTTCTAAGATATTTTAACAAATCTCGGAAGAAAGTCTCTGCTGACTTTCAATTGTTTCTTTCACAATTTCTGATGTTTTATCTATATATATATATATATATATATATATATATACGACTAGTGTCTGTCTGTCTGTCTGTCTGTCTGTTCGTGATGCACCAAAGTTCTCGGTGGATCTTTTTCAAATTTGGACACCGTATTCAGCTACACCCCGGACACAACCTCATCGATGAGATATTTCAACACGTGCTCTCAGCGCGCAGCGCTGTGCGCGCTGAACCGATTTTTATTTTGGTTTTTTGTTGTTGTCGGGATCCACTACCAGTAACTCTTCCTTATCTTCTCCAGTGTTTTCAGCCGCGATTATCTCCCTTCCTCCGTGTGGCGTCAATCCATATTCCCGTTACTACGTTACTATTTTTAGAAGGTCACTGCACGTTACTATTTTTAGAAGGTCTCCATTGTTTTGCGCGTTTATCTCCTTTCCTTCGTGCGCCGGCGAACACCCGGCTCCCAGGCGCAGCCTGGTATTCG
Organism: Littorina saxatilis; assembly: GCF_037325665.1. Lineage (NCBI taxonomy): Eukaryota > Metazoa > Mollusca > Gastropoda > Littorinimorpha > Littorinidae > Littorina > Littorina saxatilis. The sequence continues at coordinate 26,265,231 of NC_090251.1, forward strand.
GCTCTACTTCTTCCCGGCGAAGCCGGTACCCGGCGAAGCGGGTAATCATCTAGTAGAAATATATATTACTAGACGTTTACCCGCTTCGCCGGGTACCGGCTTCGCCGGGAAGAAGTAGAGCCGAATACCAGGCTGTGCCTGGGACCCGGCTTTGCCGGGTGTACGCCGGCTTCGCCGGTTCACGAAGGAAAGGAGATAAACGCGCAAAACACTGGAGACCTTCTAAAAATAGTAACGTGCAGTGACCTTCTAAAAATAGTAACGTAGTAACGGGAATATGAATTGACGCCACACGGAGGAAGGGAGATAATCGCGGCTGAAAACACTGGAGAAGATAAGGAAGAGTTACTGGTAGTGGATCCAGACCAAAAAAAAAACAAAATCGGTTCAGCGCGCTTAGCGCTGCGCGCCGAGAGCACGTGTTGAAATATCTCATCGACCAGGTTGTGTCCAGGGTGTACCTGAATATGATCACCAAATTTGAAACAGATCCATCGAGAACCTTGGCCGCGCATCGCGCACAGACACACACACAGACAGACAGACAGACTGACACACAGACACTAGTCGTATATATATATATAGATGTGTGTGTGTGTGTGTGTGTGTGTGTGTGTGTGTGTGTGTGTGTGTGTGTGTGTGTGTGTGCGTGTGTGTGGTTTTTTATTGCGTGTGTGCACGAGTGTGTGCATGTGTATATACGTGCATGTTTGCGTGCGTCCGCGCGTGTGTGTGTCCGTATTCGTGTGCTTGCGCGAATGTGTTTGTTGTTTTTACAAGTTGAATTGGTTGTTTGGTTGTTTGTTTATACGTCCTCAATGTTTGGTTTGTTTTCCTCAGTTAATGTGTGTGTGTGTTTGTTCGTTTGTCTGGACGTCCTTCCGTGAAATTAGTTTTTTGTTTGTTTGTTTGATTGCTTTTACGATTTGTTTTCTCTTTTTGTTGATGCTATTTTCACCCTCCCATCTCGTGTTTTCAGTAACATCTTTAATGCTACAACATTTCGGCCGTCAACAAACGTACTCTAATCTGCATCACAGAGTTGCTTTTACGCGAAGCGACTTTGTCAAGGTCTTCAAATCTAACAGACACTTTTGTCCAGTGTCTGTTGCAGAGAAAGCCGTCTTTTGTTTGTTTCGCGCGAACAGCTCTCTTGGCTTCTTGTCGATCTCCACATGTCCCTGTATCTTGCTGCAGCGGCCTGTTCACACGATGTTTGATAACCCTGGTCTCCAGCCAAAAGAAAACGATTTAGACCACAGGCGCTTGGAACGTTGAATTATTGCAATGATTATGAAGACAAGAAAAATAATACAAAAACCAAAACCAAAAACTGCCGCATCAACCATCACCACCAAATTCAACTGAATTACGGCTGATCATAATATTTCGTTTAGCCTTCTCAGTGATACTATCCGTGAATAAGAAAATTCTCATTTCATTAAATTGGTAAACAAAAAGATGGTTCGACTGTTTGGATAACAAAAAAAACAGAAACCTTTTTTTCCTGACCAAACAGGAAGGGAGACAAGCGACAAAATGATGACTGACACACGTTCGATGGTTTTGAGTTTCATTTTTATTTTATGTGTTATGTTATGCTCGGCTATGGCAGGTAATATTCGGGGTGAAAATCGCTCGTTCATTTGAATAATTCGTATTCAGGAGACAGGTTTTGCATAGCTCTCTTCTACTGCTCTCATCTCATAGCTCACCCCCCTTTGTTATTAGATCAGTTTTTGTTCTTGTTGAATACTGAAAACGGAAGGACCAAGACTCAAAAGATAAATGTAGTGGTTGTACAGAACAATGAATATAAACGCTGCAAAAACATTATGAGTAAAGTATGTAGACTTGAAATCCTGAAAGTTTCGAAGCAATCCATTCAGTCACTGCTGAAAAACAACGCTTTTTGCCATGGTACCCCTCAAAATTGACACAAAAACCTCGCGTTTTCTGCTGCTCATGCGCTCCACATCTGCATCAGTAGAAATGACATAACACAAGAGATAAACAAGATAGCAATGAAAACTACCTGTTCTGGATAGATCATTGATTTGGCTTCATCCTAGCTCTTATATCAAAGTTGCCAAAATGCGCCTATTCTGAGTTTTGGTAGATCATTTAATTGGTACCTGACGTTTTTGTCAATTCAATTTTGGGGCTACCCTTATTTCGGCGACGGTCACGTGACACCTATAACAGAAATCTTTCATCCGAAAAGTGTGCAAGATAGCCAAGTGGAGGGCCTTTAATGGCATAGCATGTTTAAAGGAGGACCGGCACGGTTGGCCTAGTGGTAAGGCGTCCGCCCCGTGATCGGGAGGTCGTGGGTTCGAACCCCGGCTGGGTCATACCTAAGACTTTAAAATTGGCAATCTAGTGGCTGCTCCGCCTTGCGTCTGGCATTATGGGGTTAGTGCTAGGACTGGTTGCTCCGGTGTCAGAATAATGTGACTGGGTGAGACATGAAGCCTGTGCTGCGACTTCTGTCTTGTGTGTGGCGCACGTTATATGTCAAAGCAGCACCGCCCTGATATGGCCCTTCGTGGTCGGCTGGGCGTTAAGCAAACAAACAAACAAATGTTTAAAGGAAATGACATGGGAATGAATGTTTAAGTTGGGGTACGAAAATGGGTGCATTAAAACATGTTTGGAGAGTTGATATAGGTGTGGAATGGTGCAGTGCATCACGTAGACCTTTCAGGTGTTCACCTCGCTGTCGTTCGGGACAACAATTGTGTAATGGGTCTAACCTTTTGTGGCCTTACAGCTGACCCGATGACTTGTTCTGTGGCTGACTTTGTGGAGGGTCAAGTCGTTCACTCTTTTGTTTGTTTGTTTGTTTTTGTGTTTACTTTTCGTGGAAGTTTTTGCTGTGTGTGTGTGTATGTGTGTGTGTGTGTGTGTGTGTGTGTGTGTGTGTGTGTTTTGGAGGAGGATATTGTCCAGAGTTGGAGGGGGGAGGGAACGTGTTTGTTTTTATAGTGTTGCTGCCTTGTTTTGTTACTTATGTTTTGTTTTAAGCTGTACACAAATTCGCATGGTAACTAACAGAAAGAAATTATTTTGAAGACTCGAGTCGAACGCGGTCAACCAGTACTTTGATTTAAAGGAAAGAAAAATCTATGAGAGAAAAAAGCGATGCTACACTTGAGGTGTGGGATAATCAGAGCGTGATGTCAGCAGATACAGGGTAGATTTGAAGTAGCGCTTGACGCCTAGTTTCCATTACACTGGCGACTCGCTTCTCTCCCCTGACTCGCCAGATGCTCTCCGTCTGCCACTGGGAGGGTGGGTATCAACGGTGCAGAACAAATAGAATGGGAGGGGTGGGAGAGAGAGAGGGTGGGAGAGAGAGAGAGAGAGAGAGAGAGAGAGAGAGAGAGGGAGGAAGGGAGTGAGTGAGTGAGAGAGAAAGAGACTGAGAGAGACAGAAAGAGACACAGAGAGTGAGACACAGAGAGAAAGCGAAGAGGGTTAGAAGTGAGATCAAATTTGTTGTGGGGCTTGGAAGGAGAATTTTTTGTTCACGGCGAGAACGGGAGAGATGTGTGGGGATATCTATCTATATATCTATCTATCTGTCTATCTGTCTGTCTGTCTGTCTGTCTGTCTATTTGTCCGGGCTGTTCTTCGTCTTTCCGAGTTTCAAGTTTGTCTGTGCGTTTCGTTTATATGCTAATTTCTTTGTGCTTTTCTTCTTCTTTCTTTCTTTGTTTCGTTCTTTCGTTCGTTCTTTTTTTCTTTCTGTCTTTCTGTATTACTCTTGACATCGTTTTTCTATATCTCCGTGCCCAGAGAAAAACGCGAAAAAGAGACGGGATAGAGGGTGGTTGAGTGATAGAGGATTTACAGTTGGCATCATGTTTTTGAAACCCGTAATTGCGTAAAGGGATTCAAAGTCACACCTTCCAACAGCTCTACCGGACTATAAATTCAAGCAATTGCCAGACAATGGTCAGCATTTGACAGAGGGGAGCTTGTTTCAAGTTTTCATTCCAAATCCCCATAAAAGACAATCTTTCTCCGCCACACAGTCTCTCTTTTTTCTGGGGCGGTGGTCTCGCTAAACAAATATTTTCTTTTTACTGCTGGCCGTGGTACTCGTACCACGCCTTCTCCTAGCCTCTGCCGACTTTTTCCACTCTCGCTAGGTGTCTAATTGGTTTATGTTAAGGCATCCGTCTTGCTCGAGTTTAAAGGCACAGTAAGTCTCCCGTAAACCATCACAGATACTGTCAGGCTTTTACACACAGAACAAACACCCTTTTATTTAAACACTCACCGCTTGAGAACATCCTAGGTGCCCTCCGTAAAGAGCGAGCAATTTTCAAAGAATTTACTTTTGCGTGGTTTATCTTACCCCTGAGCCATCGTGAACCCGTGTGATCCAGTTTCCCTTTTTCACAATGAAGTCGTCAGTTAGTAATTTAAATGCGACTCGATGTGAGCTTATCTGCAATAGCACGTTATTATGTACATCTGACTATACACGAAACAAACGGCTGTGGTTCACGGGAACTCTAGCGATGGCTTTTGACTGTTGAGAGGAACTGGCGATAGGCATAAACCTGCTACGAGAAACACGACCTTGCGTGACCCTGCTTCCTGGCTTTTCTTTTTTCAAACTTTCAAAACTTCGAATTTTACTGATCTTGTCTTGATGAAAAAAGAATTCTTTTATGATCTAAGAATGTTTGTGTAACAAGCTGTCAATTTATTATTTAGATTTTAAAAGTTAGGTCTAGCGCCAAAACGCACCACGGTCAGATTGTCTCTGAGCAAATCCGCAAAATTGATTCTTTAAAAAATTGCTCGCTCTTTACGTAGGGCACCTAGGATGTTCCCGTTTGGTGAGCGTTCAAATGGAAGGGTGTTTGTAATGTGTGTAAAAGCCTGACAGTATCTGTGATGGTTTACGGGAGGCTTACTGTGCCTTTAAAGATACACTCCTTCCTGTAAAACGTTCGTGTAAACCACCACAGATATGTGATCGTGAAGGCTTAGGCACTGGATAAGAGCATGTTTCCATCTTGACTTGAACTAACAATGTACAGCCTAAATGCTTCTTGTTCAGAGTAGGATTCAGAAAAATACTTTTTTGTGATTTATATTTCTTTATTATTTTTACTGAATTAATTTCGTGACGCCAATTTTCCGAATAATTTACCACAACCAATCTCTCTGCACAGGGAACATTCAGACTGTAGGTTTTGGGCACGTGACCAAGTGGAAGGATACTCTCATTCCATTTTAAAGGCCAATAAGATCGTGTTCACACGAACAGGGAAGATATTCTCAAGAATTGGGATGTTATGTTATCGCACGGATACAGTCAGTTGTATTGAGACATTCCAAAATTGAAAGCTGATACTGCATTGGTATTGCTTGAAGCTGCCTATAGTTGTACGGCAGTTTTAACACAAGTTTTGTCTATTGCGGAACCTACGTTATATACATTAACAAAAATACTTCAATATCAAATTTCATTTTAATGTCAATAAAAACATATCGTTTGTTTGTGGTCTTAGGGTTTGCCTTTTTCTTCTTGTTCAAACGATTACAACACCGACGTAGACCGATATAAGATTAGACCGATCTCCAGGTCAATTTAGCCATTGGCTCGTATCTCAAAACGCTCCTTCTAAAATGTACAATCTTATATTCATTCCTTACATTTGTAAGATCTTATATTTGTACAAATCTTATATTCATTCCTTACTTTTGTCCAGGTGTCAAGTTATTCCGTGCAACCCCACAGAAGCAGACTGCTGTCCAAGAGATCGGATGGACCTGAACCTGACTGCATAAAGTGTCAGCCAGGGACCTTCGCCACCAAGCCCTGCTTCCATGGCGTGGCCACGGTCTGCAAGAGTTGTCTCCAAGGCACATTTACCTCCCTTCCCAACCTGGACAAGAAGTGTCAGCCATGCGTACCGTGTGGGAATGGGATGTTTGAGGTAGGCGGAAGTTGTATTTTCACATAATGCTTCATCTTTGAATATATGTGACAGTGCACAGAAGAACATGGTATATTGGATATTTGATTTGCACGACAAATTAGATATTAACATCTTTATCAAGAGGAAAACATGAGCACCATGCATATTCATTGTGCAGTTCGTGATTTGGATATGATGAGCTTTTAAATGCACAAAGGATCAGTGCCTGTAGGTGGGTTTGTGGAAATGTATTTCAGGAGGTACGGAATATAAAGCTTTTCAGAAAGTGTGTCTTATGACAATGTTCGATTTCCAACACTAGTCACAATGCCTTACATGAATAGTTCCTCTGTTGTTTCAGGTACAAGCGTGCACCAGAACCTCCGATACCGTATGCGATTCCTGTTCCTCCCCGACCGGAAAAGATCACTCAGCTTGCATCGGGGTGGTGGATAGTGACGTAGCAGACATGTACGAAATGATGCAGGGTGACGACCACACCACCCTTTCTGATGAGGTCGACGTGAAACCAACCTCCGGTGACGTCAAGCCGCCTAGTGACGTCAAACCTTCGCCCAATGACGTCAACCAGGGTGGAAGCGAAGTGGACACGAACGGGGAAGAGATCCATGAAGAAGTAGTCACCGATGACGTCAAACTAGAAGCTACGTCATCCGATGACGTCGACGCACTTCTGGAGACGATCACTCCGGTAGAAGGAGGGGAAGGAAGTGGTGACGTACAGGGCGACAGTTTTGACATTGTGGGAGAGACGCCGCTAACAGAGGGTGAAGAGAAAGATATCCCTGTAGCACAGACACCCACACCGGCTGGCCAGGCGGAGAAGCAGACCAATCCAGACACCAACTACATCTTTGGCGAGGAAACTGGCTCAGACCAAGTGGATGATCCCCACGATGATGAAGACAACGATGTTACTCCCACACCAGAAGCCGAGGGCGATACAGACGAAGGTGACGATCTTAATGCTGCTGTCGTTCCGGTAGATGACAGTGACGATGATAAAGAAGAGAAAGAGGCCACTCCAATGCCTGAAACTGCGGACAGCAAAGACGGAGATGCTGAAGCTGAAGACACTGACGAAGATAAAGAAGATGAGAAAGATGATACTACTCCAACACCGGAGACTGACACAATAACCGAAGCTGGAGAGAATTTTGTCGTAGTCGATGCCGAAGCAGACGAAAAAAGTGAGGAAGAGGACGATGAAACACCAGAGGATGAAGTCGACGACGTCGATGTCGTTGATGTAGAGGAGACTGCAGAAACGCCTCTGCCAGCAGTCGTAACACAAGCACAAGCAGAGCCAGACCAAAACGAAACATCGACCACACCTGAACCAGCAGATGAGGACAAAAAAGGTGACGATGAAGATGATGATGATGATGATGGTGATAAAACTCCAACTCCCGAACCTACTGTCCCTATGTCTTTACAGGAAGGTGGTGTTGATGAAGACGACGGTGACGATGAAAACAAAACTTCCTCAGCGATTAGCCCTGACCGTACAGTCCCAGTCATAGTTCCGGAAGAAGATGCTACTCCAGCAGCAGCTGCTGAAACTATGACCTCAGAAATCGTTGCCTTTGGGTCCATTCCTGGTGCGGTTTTACAGAGCGTGTCTGTTGAACAAAACACGACGGATGTTGAAGAAGCTGAGAATGATGAGGATGATAAGCATGGAGATGTAGACGACTCTGACGACTCTGACGACGACGACAACGTTGACACATCCCCAGTACTGGAAGTACAAGATGTGGACGATGACAAAAATGAAACTGCTTCTGCCCTTGAAGTTGGGGAGACACAAGTCAACGAAACCGTCGTCGATGATGATGATGAAAAAGACAAAACGGAGGTCCTTACCGATCATGAACTGGGAGAAGACGATGACGATGACGATGAAACAACAGGAGGTACAACGCCAGTTGCTGACACAGATGACGATGACACTTCAAATGCAACTATTCACACACCTGAAGCAACCAGCAATGAAACAGACGACACACATGTACCAATTGTTATTCCACCTTCACACGACGACGAAGACGACGATCATGACGATGATAAAAATACAACCGTCCTGCCCACAGAAACGTCCAGCAACGAAACAGACGACGACACACATGTACCCATTGTTCTTCCACCTTCTCACGACGACGAAGACGAAGACGACGATCATGACGATGATAAAAATACAACCGTCCTGCCCACAGAAATGTCTAGCAATGAAACTGACGACGACACACATGTACCTATTGTTCTTCCTCCTTCACACGACGACGAAGACGACGATCATGCCGATGATAAAAATACGACCGTCCGGCCCACAGAAACGTCCAGCAACGAAACAGACGACGACACACATGTACCCATTGTTCTTCCACCTTCTCACGACGACGAAGACGAAGACGACGATCATGACGATGATAAAAATACAACCGTCCTGCCCACAGAAACGTCCAGCAACGAAACAGACGACGATACCCGCGTACCCGTCGTGCTGCCACCTTTAGACGACGACAAAAACGACGATCTTGACAGTAACAAAAATACAACCGTCCTGTCCACAGAAACGTCAAGTAACCAAACAGACGACGATACCCTTGTACCTATCGTGCTGCCACCTTCGGACGATGATGATGTTAAAGAAGATGAAGAGAAACCAACTACAAGTTCGTCGCCAGAGGCAGCAAAGAATGACACAGAGTCTGATGTTGTCATACCAGTTGGCTCTGTACCAGACGAAGACAAGGATGATGACGATACTGCTCAAACATCCACACCCTTTCCACCACCAACATCGCCAGAACCAGCGACAACCGATGACGACGATGATAGCATTGACATCGTGGTACCACTTGGCGAATCGTCCCAAACGCCTTCCACAACGCAGAGAATCCCAACATTGGAAGAGGTCGAATCAACACTAGCACCTGAGGAGCAGGTCGTGGACATTGGATCTGGCGAAGTCCCTGGCATCGTCGTGGGCGGGGACAAGGGGGAGGAGCCTGAGTACAACGTGACAGGAGGGGCGGGGCCAGAAGAGAAAGAGGGCGGAGTTGACGTGGTGATTGGCGTGGGGGTGGTGGAAACAACTAGGAAAACCCCTGGTCATCCCGGAGGTAAGTGTGTTTCTGTTGACGCTTGAAGACACCTCCCTTACCATGTAAACAATCATGTATAATTACCGCAGATTTGTGAAGGATCTTTCCACTTGTTCTCTGCATAACAGAAATCGTCAGCCTGGTAGCTTTCCTTCTCTTTCAGAATTAATTTTGCAAGTGACATCTATCAGGAAAGATAATTCATACTCTGCACAGGAAGCCGCTGCCAGGTTTATTAGTCCATGTGAATGCATTAAACAAATGGGCTAATCTCAGATGGTGTTCATAACAGAGGTCCAGAATGATGGGTGCTGTAGTTTCAGTGTTGACATTTGCATGTTTTATTTCTTCTAATGATCAAATATAGCATTTAAAGATTTCTGTATTTTTTTTTCAAGATGGCACAAGACACGGGGAAGGGCAGATGGTTCTGATCGGAGAGAAAGACAACGAGGACGCGGAGGTCGAAGAGACGAATGAAACACATGAACATTTAGAAATTGAATCATCTCACCAAGGGGTAGGTCTCTGTCTCTGTCTCTGTCCCCTCTCTTCTCTCCCTCTCTTCTTTTTCTATCTTCCTCTGTCTCTGTCTCTCTCCCCTCTCTTCTCTCCCTCTCTTCTTTTTCTATCTTCCTCTCTCTCTCTCTCTCTCTCTCTCCTCTCTCTCGTCCTCTCTCCTTTCTCTTTCTCTCTCTCTCTCTCTCTGATCTTCCTCTCTCTCTCTCTTCCTCTCTCTCTTTTCTCTCTCTCTCTCTCTCTCTCTCTCTCTCTCTCTTTCTAAATCGGTGCAAACATGTTTTCTCATTATATGCTCCTTCTTTGTCTTACACGTGTGTGGGTGTCCACAGTTGATTCATTGTATTGTTCTCTTCACATCTCACACAGTTTTACTCAATATTCGGGGAAAACGCATCTGACCATTACGTTTGAGTTTGCAGTTCCTGCGGGAACGCAGTGAACGATTTTATCGGTGGAAATGTTGCAAGAAGCTAAGCTTCACCTTAATGTTGGGAATAAAAAGGGGGTTGAGGAGGGGGGTTTGGTGGGGGCTGGAGCAGACTCATGTGAGTGAAGGAGGGTATTGCAGATTAAAGATACATTCCTTCCCGTGTCATACACCACTGATCTGTCCAGGATTGTACAGGCAATCAAAGCAATTTTTTCCATTTGAAAACTGACCACAAATCAGCAGCCTGGATGTGTCCGGTGCAGTGTATATGTTTTGCTGATTATTTTTGCATATTGACATTGGTGTCAAACTGTAAAATGAATTCAGCAACACTTGTCCACTCTGCATCGACAGTGACAATGCTGTGGAATTTGTGTATACATGTGTTCAGGTGGAAAGATTCTCTTATGTACCCAATGTAAAATTCTGAACAGACGTTGAAAAGGTACCATATTTTTGGCGAGGTTTCGAATAGGTATCGACTAGAAGTTAATTCAGATAATTTATTCAAGACCAATTTGATACCTATTCGCCCCCTATACGGTACTTTCTTTAGCACGCGGGGGTTAGCTTTCAGGAGGAGGAAGGTAACTTTTAACTTCCAACAGCACATGTCACCATCATGATGCTTTAACTGTAATCCATGTGTTCATTAACCAGGACACCGAAGAAGACATGGACAGCAAAAAGAGAACAGCACTGATTGTGGGCGTGGCTGTAGGGGGCGTGGCCTTGTTCGCCATTGGTTTCTTCACGACGCGACACTGCAAGAATCGTAGAAAGTTCAAGGTCATGAAAGTAAGTACCTTTCTTGTTATGAATGTATGTGGAACAAGAAAAAAAGAAGCTTTTGTGTCAATTTCATTTGATTGTGATTTTGTGTAAGTCTTTGTTATGGTGAAGCATCCTGTCTTTTCTGTGTTCGTGTTTTTTTGTTTTTTTATTTTTATTTTTGTTTATGTATGAGGTTTTTTCTTCCTTTTTCTCCTTCTTATTTCTGTTTCCTTTCTGTATTTCTGGCTTATACTTTTGTATTGGGTAGGGAAGAGAAGGGATGGGCGAATGGGTGTGTGTGTGTGAATCGATAATATTGATATCTACGACGGACAAAAAGCGGAGATGCAAGATGTGAAATGACGGATCTTAATCGGGTGTGCATGGTCGCATTGTTCGATTCATTTGACATTTTTCCGCAGAAAACATGTTGATTCACTCTGGCATGCTTACTACCAGACATAAGGTTGTTAGAGTTGGGCGGGTGTGGGGTGGGGAAGGGGGGGGGGGGGGGGTGTTTTAGGTTATATAACGTCGTATATCAGCATTTGCTTTATCTGGGGAGTAAGCAAACCAACTTTTCATAACATAATAAACTCAATGACTTCACTGAAATTGCATAATAGTACGTAAAACGAAACTGTCGTGTGAGACATAAGAAGCTGTTTGCTGTTTTGACTTGTTGTGCTGAATGCCTTGATGTGCACGTGCATGTGTCGTTGTCAGAAAGTTGAACATGGTAACGGACCAATGGACGGCAAGGACGAGGTGGCCATAGAGTTCCGTCCCTTGCATGGGGGCAGCGGCATTTATGATGAGGTAACTAACACATGATTGCCGTTAACGTAAATGTTGGTAATTGTTGTTGTTGTTTTGGTGGGCTGTGTACTGTTCTTATTAATGCTACTGTTCTTTGTTTCGTTTTGTTGTTGTGTTTTTGAGTCACTTGAGAAAAAGTGACTCTATGTAATCGGTCAGTGTTAGTCTGTCCGGCCGGCCGTCCGGCCGTCCGGCCGGCCGGCCGTCCGTAGACACCACCTTAACGTTGGACTTTTCTCGGAAACTATCAAAGCGATCCGGCTCATATTTTGTTTAGTCGTGACCTCCAATGACCTCTACACTTTAACGATGGTTTCGTTGACCTTTGACCTTTTTCAAGGTCACAGGTCAGCGTCAAAGGAAAAATTAGACATTTTATATCTTTGACAAAGTTCATCGGATGTGATTGAAACTTTGTAGGATTATTCTTTACATCAAAGTATTTACATCTGTAGCCTTTTACGAACGTTATCAGAAAAACAAGGGAGATAACTAGCCTTTTCTGTTCGGCAACACACAACTTAACGTTGGGCTTTTCTCGGAAACTATAAAAGTGACCGGGCTCAAATTTTATGTGAACGTGACTCCCAGTGACCTCTACACTTTGACGTCTGCTTTGGTGACCTTTGACCTTTTTCAAGGTCACAGGTATGTCTTGAAGGAAAAAAATTGAAATATCATATCTCTGAAACTATTCATCGGATTTGATTCAAACTTTATAGGATTATTCTTTACATCAAATTATTTACATCTGTATTGTGTTGTGAATAGCAATTTCTTCCTGTCCATCTGATGCCTCATATAATATTCAGAACTGCGAAAGTGACTCGATCGAGCGTTTGCTCTTCTTGTTTGTTTTGTTTTGATTGGCTCGTCTGTTGCATCAAGTTATTTTTTTTTATTTTACTTTTTATTCTTTTGATAACCAAGTGTCTGATGTTTGTGAATAACTTCAACTTTGTGATTAATGCAAATTTTATGATAAGACAAAACGACTCCGGAAATAGTTTTCTGCCTTACAGAGTTTGTTAAGTTTGTCATACAGACATTTTTAGATGACTCATCTTGGGCACGTAATTGCTCATTTGTCAAAGAAGATGCCATTATCAGAATAAGTCCACTGGAACTGCAATATCATGTTTATAGAGTTTTGAAGTGGTTCCTCAGTGAGGTATAACTTGCACGAAACTAGATTTTGTGCATGTATTTGGATAACACACAATGTTTGTATATACCAGCGAACATTTAAGACTCAAGACTTAAGATTTTACCGTCTTTATAAAAACAAGTACAATTTTAATTGCATCGATCTTTTTTTATGTCTGCATCATGCATTTAGATTTAAAAAAAACACCAGGTCCTGTTTGTGACCAGAAGGTTCGTGCTTTTGAGAGAATAAGATAAGCTTGCCATGACAAGCTTGAAGCTAGCTGAAGTATACATTTTTACAACATGTTTTTCTGTGGTCAGGTGGATGAGGTTGGTAATGTATCCAGCAACAACGGTAGCTACAGGAAGGTGAAGGAGGGAGGATACACCCCTGTAGCCAGCAGCCCCGCCACTTTCAACACCTTCACCGCCCCTAGCGGCGACACGTACGCTGTGGTCAACAAGAAACGCAAGCCTCCCCCGAAAGAAGACGTCCACGGTGAGTGCTTGCATGGGCCTTACTGTGGTCATTTCTTGACACTTTGTGACGTGTGTTGTCTTGTTATAATTATCCTTTTCTACACACAAAAATAACTGTTTATTACAAATGTTTACAGGGATACGTTTTGTGTGTGTGAGTGTGAGTTCTGACTTTGTTACAATTACGGCCTTACTGTGGTCATTTCTTCGCGCTTCGTAACGCGTGTTGTCTTACTCTCTCCTGTCCTGATTTTGTTGAAATTGTCAATTCCAGGTGTTTACAGGGATCATGTGTGTGTGTGTTTGTGAGTTCTGACTTCGTCACAATTGCACCTTACTGTGGTAATTTCTGTCACGCTTTGTAAGGTGCGTTGTCTTATTCTCTCCTGTTCTGATTGTTTTTTAATTGTAAATTCCAGGTGTTGACAGGGATACGTTTTGTGTGTGTGTTTGTTCTGTCTTCGTTATAATGTGCACACCATTTTGATCGTGCAACATAATGTTGAACGTGTTTGCCTCTGACGTACACTTCAAACAACCCATGAGCTAAAATTAGCATCTTAACTTGAATCAGCTGCTGAGGAGGTAATCTCAGTTATTTGAACCAGACACCACCCCCACCCCCCCCCTCCAAATTTTCGACAAATATTTCAGTTAAATATGTATATAGGATTCTCCTCCTCTTTTTTCGTCATTGTCGTCGTCGCTGTTGTCCTTGCTGTTGTTCTCTCTCACTCGGAAGACTTTCACAAAATTACTTTTTCAATCTCCAACTTCTTTTTAAAGATGTCAATCCAAAAGTAATGCATCCAAGCGGGTTTGGTTGTTTCAGACCCCCACGTGAACGGTATCGACAAGATTCGCTACATGGACGAGACAACAGACGACGAAGGGGGCGAACCGACCGTGCACGACAGACTTCTCCCTCCTACCCGACCCCACGCGGCGCTACCGGAAGTCGAAGAAGAAGAGAGCAAAATCCGGCCACCGGAACCGGAAAAGCAGGCATCTACTTCCGGTGACAGCCAGACGTCCTTGTCGACTGACGTCATCGAGAATCTTGAGAAAAAGATGGCGAACGGAGGAAGCAATGAGGTTCTTGGGAGCGAGACGTCTGATGATGTCCCTCCCAAAGAGGCCATGACAGGTTCACAAGAAAATATTGTCTGTAGAGAAAATGGTCTCGCAAAAAGTTAAGTCATGCCACAGTATAGATGTATTCCATTCATACTGTTACATCCTAAACAGGAATGCGTGGTTCGAGGAGAACAAATGATACCAGGGGAAAAAGAGAGGCTTAAAAGTCACAAGATTGACAACGGAAAATGAAAACTCCCCAACAGGAAAAGTCTGTTTTAAAGATGAAAAGATAACAGCACCAAAGGATTTTATTTTTCACAAACATAGAACTTTTCTGAACGTTTTTGATTTTTTTCTTTAAAAAAAAAGGCTTTAAAAAAAATATCACCTGTACGTTTTTACTCGAGCATTCTATGCCATAAAAGACACTTGCCTTTGCTACTTGGCATGCTTTTTAGTTTGAAGATTCGTTTATAAGGGTCACGTGGACGTACCAATACCGACATATTAAAGTTACTTTAAATAATTTGTCTGAGTACCTTAAAAGTTCGTTCTCTGAAGTTACGCAATTTTCCAAAAAAGATTTGCCCTTGCTTATTTTTTTGATCTGTTGATTTTGCCCTTTTGTGTATTTATATTTGTGTTGTTTTGTTCTTACCACTATCATTGTTCATTGAATCAAACTAACACTGCAGCTGTGAAATCATGTTGGAACATTCTGCGTAACTTCTATAACTTGTTGAAGAATGCAATTTATCAAGAGATGGGATCTGAGATGAGTGCAAGAGACATGCTGAATGTATTCATTTGAACATTAACTTGATGAGACGAGAGAACCATTTTCACCAAATGCGCATGACACAAAAGAAACCGGAGTATATGCAGGGTAGACCTAACAGTTTTGTGTTGACAGTTTACAATGTAAGTTCAGGTGGTTGTTTATCGTATTAAGATCCCTTCCTTCCCGTGCAAACCATCCAGTAAATCAGCATAGATCCACTCAGGATTTCACGTGGGATATAAGAATATCCTTCCATTTGCAAGCAAACACACAAACACGCAAAATACAAACAAACAAACAATACAATGAACTACAGCCTTTCTCTTTTCCATGCAGAGCTTGAATATTTTCAAAAACTGAACATTTACACCTGACATCCGTGTCAACCTTCGAATTTCAATCAACACAGAACAACACAAATCAAAAATTCCCACTCTTCATTGGAAGCAGGAGGATTGTTGATGTCAATATGTGCCCAAGTGGGAGGGTATGCTTGTCCCATGTAAAATTTTGGGCAGAGATGAGTAAGTTTTGGCTTGCTTAAATAGTTTATACGGGAAAGGGGGTATGCCCATGTTCATGTGTGAACGAGTATTACACCATCCAAAAATCCCCGAGAAGTTGTGGATCATCACGACCTGCTTCAGTTTACACAGCATTTGGATGATGTGACTGTGTAGCTGTCAAAAGGCATAATTCCTTTTTGGCGAAGATATGGGGGTAGGGGCCTTTTTAAATAGTGTACATGCATTGTTGCAGTTTATGTGGCTGCTCGCATTATTATTCATAATATATTCATTTATGCAAATTTATGAAAGTTATGCAAATTCGTGAAATGTATGCAAATTTATGTATTTTTATGTTATTTTATCTTGTGCAAAATCACAGTATGTGTGAATTAAGTTAGCGGACGAGTGTGTTTGAAGTTGCACATTTAATTGTCTCAGTGTTTATCTGTGAAATTACTAGTGATGGTCATCGCTGCAACGATCGATGCGCATTGTAAACAATTGTTTGTTTTGGGTTTGTACAAACATTTTCACGTCGGATAGGGTGAGGCGAATTCGGAATATATTTAAATTGGATCAGCTTACATGCATAATCAATCACAGTAGAGGTCAAGGGGTCGAATTCGAAACTATGCGGGTCGATCCACCGTGTATCAAATTAGACTCATCCAGCTACGTTAAATATAAAATAAGGTTGAATCGTCATGATAAACATTCTCTTTTTCCATTAACAAAAACAAAACATTTTTGAGATACAAAACATTTTCACCAACTATGTTTATTTTAGTGTCATTCGCTACATATTGTGTTTTTAATACTGTGTTGTTGTTATTTACATTGAAATATGTATTGCAAGTTGTGTTATTTCGGATTCATTTTGTTTGATGGACGCTATCTGTCTATTTACGTTGAGAGTTCGGCTTTGCAGTCCCCGTGAAATGATATGTAGCTGTTTTGGTAATTCTAATCTGCGGAAAGGAATTGCGCAATTAAGCTGTACATTCTTGTTTGGTTCGTTATTGCTTGCTCAAGTTGACCCTCCTGCTCCTATTAAGACTTTCTTTTGAGACTTCGCTTTAAAACAAAAATTAAGACCCTGCTTTCTTGGAGTTCAGGCATGACCTATCAGCTGTAAATGTACTGTTATTTTAAGACTCTGTCCTTAAAGACCTGATTTTGTGAGGTACAAGTACTGAAATAGGAAATGACAGTTTTTCCACAATCTTTTCAACCCCCTGCCCCCCCCCCCCCCCTACCAGCCCCCCCCCCTCCCCAAACACCCTGCTCCCACCAACAGGCCCAACACCCTACTCCCGCCCCTCGAACCTTACATCTTGCAAATGTTTGTTTTTCTTCCACGCCTTTGTTGTTGTTTACTTCAATTAGAAAAAATGTTGTTGTGTGTTTGTTAGCTTGGTTTTTTAATGTTCATTTGTTTCATGATGTTCAGTATACATACCTTGATTTGCTAGAAAAACGAGTTTTGGTGGAATATTAGACGGATTCTCATAACTATCTTGCTTCCCCGGAGTTTACTTTGCTATCTATTGTCTTGGTTTTAGAAGCTAGTTTGCAAAATGTAATATTTCATTGTAAATACTGCTTATGTGTGTTTGAGTGCGCGCGCGAGTGTGTATGTATGCGTGTGTGTGTGTGTGTGCGCGTGTCATTGGATGCATTAGTTTTGGTGCATGCGTGCGTGTGGGTGTTTGGTTGTGAGCGTGTATGTGGAGAGACTCGGAGAGCGCGAGAGAGAGAGAGAGAGAGAGAGAGAGAGAGAGAGAGAGAGAGAGAGAGAGAGAGAGAGAGAGAGAGAGAGAGAGAGAGAGAGAGAGAGGTATTAATCAAAGACAGCAGTGCTCAGCGTAGGTTGAGCGCAGTGAATGAATTTGCATTATGAAGCTTCGTTGCCTACGGTTGCTCAGTAATGACTTGACATAAACACTAGCCACAAAGAGCTTTAACATTAATTGGTTTTATCGTGAAAATATGGACCTGCCTTGAATATGGGTTAAAGATACCCTCTTTCCGTCGGTCTAGACCATCTTTTTCATAATTTCATCAACAGGATTTTACATAGGACAAGAGCATCCTACAGGCCGACTGCTTTCTGTTCAGAGCGGGGTTTCTTTGTTGAAACGGACACGTGCAAAGTTTCTCTCGCAAAAAAAGCACACGCACACAAACAGACATGGCAGGCTGCACTCTTGACATATAATTATGCACAAGTGGAAGGATGCTCTTGTTCCATGTGAAAGCCTTGAGGACATCGTAGTGCAAGAAAGATTAGTTACTAGAACGTGCAGTTTTTGACTAAACGAAACAATCTAACGTTCCAATGAGTAACCTTTCCCGTTTGTGTGTGGTTTATTTTGGATTTTGGAACGTTAGAGACGGGCGCAGTGGCGGGGTGGTAAGACGTCGGCCTCCTAATCGGAAGGTCGTGAGTTTAAATCCCAGTCGCTGCCGCATGGTGGGTTAAGAGCGGAGATTTTTCCGATCTCCCAGGTCAACTTATGTGCAGACCTGCTAGTGACTTAACCCCCTTCGTGTGTACACGCAAGCACAAGACCAAGTGCGCACGGAAAAGATCCTGTAATCCATGTCAGAGTTCGGTGGGTTATGAAAACATGAAAATACCCAGCATGCCTACCCAACGAAAGTGGAGTGAAGCTGACTATACTCTCAGAGTATAGTGTGGGGAACCCAAATGAGCAAACGAGCTCACACGTAACCAGAAAAAAATCTGGAACACTGAAGAAGAAGAAGGAACGTTAGAAGTCTTCTCTGTTTTTAGATTTGTGATGCATTGCATAAGGGTGAAGCCAGGAAGGAAGGTATCTTTAAATTACCATAGAATGACATCACTGCGGATTATTTATGATTGATGTTGTTGGTACTGGACACAGTACAATATTGTACATATTTATTTACTGCTGTGTTGGAAATGTCAGTTTTTGTCCAAAGTGCTTTCATGTCAATAAAGCTGGAAGAAACGATTTGTTTGGTGTGTGTGGATGGGGATATTGTGTGAGGGTGTGTGTGATTGTGCAAGGGTGTGTGTGTGTGTGTGTGTGTGTGTGTGTGTGTGTGAATGATTATTGATGTGTATATTTGTACAATAGTTCATAAACGTACATTGCATATATGCAGACGCATCTATTACACTTCGGTAACAAAAAAATCCACAAAATAAATCAACAATTACAAGCAACTGCAACACTTATTCAATAGTTTACAGAAAGTTTTGAGTTTATTTGCAGGTTCTTGCTGATTATAGACAATATAAAATGCTCTCCTTTCCTAGGCTAACAGTGGAATCAGTTAGACAATATCAATTTCGTTGCTTAACGGTAAACAGTGACAAAGAAGGTGCAATGCATATAACAGCTAACTGTAGGGTTCCCATCAACAACATATGATGGAGTAATATTACCTGCAGTCAACTACTGTGTGTAGAAAAATAAAGGGTTGTCATTGAGTCATATCAAAGAAGATTAAGTTTGAAAATACAACACCAAAAGCTGCTGCAATATTGTGCTATTCAAACTCTGTTCAGGTATAAAAAAAAAACAACGAAAAGGGCAAGCATCCAAATGAACTTCCCGTCCTTGAATTTTCTAAAAAAAACAACAACAAAAAAACCAAACTTAGATGCTTTTGAAAGTAAATATATACACTCACAACCATGCGAACAGCTGTTTTTACAACATGGCTGCGCGCACCCCTATACGTTGCATCTATAGTTGAAATCGTCTCTTGTTGCGAACCCACAAACAACACCGTTTTTTTTATGTATTAACACACTTTCTTTCTTTCTTTATTTGGTGTTTAACGTCGTTTTTAACCGCGAAGGTCATATCGCGACGGAGGGAAGGGGGGAGATGGGATAGAGCCACTTGTCAATTGTTTCTTGTTCACAAAAGCACTAATCAACAAGAAGGGCAAAGCCCATACGACTCACATGCTTGACCTTGATCTTTACATGACCTTGACCTTCAGGGTCAAGGTCAAATAACTAAACCTAGCAATGACATCATACACTAAGAACTGCTTTACACATTTTTCCTACCAAAATACATGTGACCTTGACCCAAGGTCAAGGTCATCCAAGGTCATGCAACACAAAGCTGTTAATTCAAGACATAGGAAGTACAATGGTGCTTATTGGCTCTTTCTACCATGAGATATGGTCACTTTTAGTGGTTCACTACCTTATTTTGGTCACATTTCATAAGGGTCAAAGTGACCTTGACCTTGATCATATGTGACCAAATGTGTCTCATGATGAAAGCATAACATGTGCCCCACATAATTTTTAAGTTTGAAACAGTTATCTTCCATAGTTCAGGGTCAAGGTCACTTCAAAATATGTATACAATCCAAATTTGAAGAGCTCCTGTGACCTTGACCTTGAAGCAAGGTAAACCAAACTGGTATCAAAAGATGGGGCTTACTTTGCCCTATATATCATATATAGGTGAGGTATTGAATCTCAAAAACTTCAGAGAAAATGTGAAAAATGTGAAAAATAGCTGTTTTTTAGACAACATTTATGGCCCCTGCGATCTTGACCTTGAAGCAAGGTCAAGATGCTATGTATGTTTTTTGGGGCCTTGTCATCATACACCATCTTGCCAAATTTGGTACTGATAGACTGAATAGTGTCCAAGAAATATCCAACGTTAAAGTTTTCCGGACGGACGTCCGGACGGACGGGGGGGACGGACGGACGGACGACTCGGGTGAGTACATAGACTCACTTTTGCTTCGCATGTGAGTCAAAAATTTGCTCCAGGGGCTTGCAACGTAGTACAATATATTACCTTACTGGGAGAATGCAAGTTTCCAGTACAAAGGACTTAACATTTCTTACATACTGCTTGACTAAAATCTTTACAAACATTGACTATAATTGAGTCATATCAAAGAAGATTAATTTTGAAAATACAACACCAAAAGCTGCTGCAATATTGTGCTATTCAAACTCTGTTCAGGTATAAAAAAAAAACAACGAAAAGGGCAAGCATCCAAATGAACTTCCCGTCCTTGAATTTTCTAAAAAAAAAAAATAAAAAAAATAAAAATAAAAACTTAGATGCTTTTGAAAGTAAATATATACACTCACAACCATGCGAACAGCTGTTTTTACAACATGGCTGCGCGCACCCCTATACGTTGCATCTATAGTTGAAATCGTCTCTTGTTGCGAACCCACAAACAACACCGTTTTTTTTATGTATTAACACACAAATACAAACATTTTGACAGGATTGCCTCAAAAGCATTTGTGAGAATCTTAATCAAATGAGGCAGAACGCTATTTTAATTTCTCACTTACTCTTGCTGCATGCATTTACAGAGCTTACTTTGTTTTCGTTTTCTTACCACAAACAACACCTGCAGTTGGAATTCAGATACAAAACTAAGACTATAGTTTACTCAGTACATTCATTTATATACTGTGGAGATTTGTGGTTATAGCTAGGATAAAAGAAAAAGACTGTAACAAAAATACAGCAACAATCAAGATAATAAAATGTTTGTTCGGAACAGGGGACAAAAATTAATTATTCCAGTAATACAAGTACATATATTAAAACACAAAAGGAAACACAACAGGTACCAGTATTCCGTATTTCTCTACCAATATTTTGCCAGCTGACTATAATAAATGCAGAGTTCTTTCTTTATTTAGTGTTTAACGTCGTTTTCAACCACGAAGGTTATATCGCGACGGGGAAAGGGGGGAGAGGGGATAGAGCCACTTGTCAATTGTTTCTTGTTCACAAAAGCACTAATGAAAAAATTGCTCCGGGGGCTTGCAACGTAGTACAATATATTACCTTACTGGGAGAATGCAAGTTTCCAGTACAAAGGACTTAACATTTCTTACATACTGCTTGACTAAAATCTTTACAAAAATTGACTATGTATATTCTATACAAGAAACACTTAACAAGGGTAAAAGGAGAAACAGAATCCGTTAGTCGCCTCTTACGACATGCTGGGGAGCATCGGGTAAATTCTTCCCCCTAACCCGCGGGGGGAATTTTTCCAGCTGACTATAATAAATGCAGAGTAATATTGTAATATTTGCAATACTTATTCAAATGGCAGTGGTTACAGGTGTGCAAAATTGCTCGCTGAATAAAATAGAAACACAGGTGTCTTTACTACTCTCTCTCACTCGTACTCTCTCGCTTTGTACCCATACACACGTTCTCTTGTCTCTGCCTCGTTTTTTCTCATGTACATATTCATCTTGCTGTTGGATAAAGTTATAAAAAAAAATGGAATCCTACTGCATTTTCATTTTTAGGGTCTTGAAGCCACTTTAGTCAGGTCAAAGACATAATTATCTTCTTAAAATATAATGTACATGTATTTTTTTAAGAGACAAGACAGAAGTCGCAGCACAGGCTTCATGTCTCACCCAGTCACATTATTCTGACACCGGACCAACCAGTCCTAGCACTAACCCCAACTAATGTCAGACGCCAGACGGAGCAGCCACTAGATTGCCAATTTTAAAGTCTTAGGTATGACCCGGCCGGGGTTCGAACCCACGACCTCCCGATCATGGGGCGGACGCCTTACCACTAGGCCAACCATGCCGTTTTGTTTATTTGGTGTTTAACGTCGTTTTCAACCACGACGGTTATATCGCGACGGGGGAAGGAGGAGATGGGATAGAGCCACTAGTCAATTGTTTCTTGTTCACAAAAGCACTAATCAAAAATTTGCTTTTCTTTCTTTTTCTTTTCTTTATTTGGTGTTTAACGTCGTTTTCAACCACGAAGGTTATATCGCGACGGGGAAAGGGGGGAGAGGGGATAGAGCCACTTGTCAATTGTTTCTTGTTCACAAAAGCACTAATCAAAAATTTGCTCCAGGGGCTTGCAACGTAGTACAATATATGACCTTACTGGGAGAATGCAAGTTTACAGTACAAAGGACTTAACATTTCTTACATACTGCTTGACTAAAATCTTTACAAACATTGACTATATTCTATACAAGAAACACTTAGCAAGGGTAAAAGGAGAAACAGAATCCGTTAGTCACCTCTTACGACATGCTGGGGAGCATCGGGTAAATTCTTCCCCCTAACCCGCGGGGGGTATTAATATACTGTGGAGATTCGTGGTTATAGCTAGGATAAAAGAAAAAGACTGTAACAAAAATACAGCAACAATCAAGATAATAAAATGCTTGTTCGGAGCAGGGGACACAAATTAATTCTTCCAGTAATACAAGTACATGTATTAAAACACAACAGGTACCAGTATTCCATATTTCTCTACCAATATTTTGCCAGCTGACTATAATAAATGCAGAGTAATATTGTAATATTTGCAATACTTATTCAAATGGCAGTGGTTACAGGTGTGCAAAATTGCTCGCTGAATAAAATAGAAACACAGGTGTCTTTACTACTCTCTCTCACTCTCTCGCTTTGTACCCATACACACTTTCTCTGTCTCTGCCTCGTTTTTTCTCATGCACATATACATCTTGCTGTTAAATAAAGTTATAAAAAAAAAATGGAATCCTACTGCATTTTCATTTTTAGGGTCTTGAAGCCACTTCAGTCAGGTCAAGACATAATTATCTTCTTAAAATATAATGTACATGTATTTTTTTAATGGGGGAAGGATTGTTTTGTTTTGTTTAACGCCCAGCCGACCACGAAGGGCCATATCAGGGCGTTGCTGCTTTGACATTTAACGTGCGCCACACACAAGACAGAAGTCGCAGCACAGGCTTCATGTCTCACCCAGTCACATTATTCTGACACCGGACCTACCAGTCCTAGCACTAACCCCATAATGCCAGACACCAGGCGGAGCAGCCACTAGATTGCCAATTTTAAAGTCTTAGGTATGACCCGGCCGGGGTTTGAACTCACGACCTCCCGATCACGGGGCGGACGCCTTAGCATTAGGCCAACCGTGCCGGTACTTTTTAATGGGGGAAGCAGGGGAAATCTGTTTTGGAACATAAACTACAACACTGTTCTTCACTCCTTTTTGCCTCAAGAGAAACAAAGTAATGTTTGACAGCCCTCATAATAATGTAGATCGACCTCCGCTTGCAATGAAACTGAATATTTGGCAAGTTCAATGCATGTTTGGCAATGCTGTAAAAACATTTACATACACATTTTACTTCTTGGTTTTGGCTGCATGTGGACTGATCGCAAACAGATATTCCACACAAATCAGAACAAAACACACAAAAAGTAAAACACAGGGGGTCAAACCATTTACCCCCCCCCCCCCCCCCCCCGCCCCACAAAAAAAAAAAGAGCTCAAAACCTGTTGACCAAATTTGTTTCCAGTAAGCTACAGTTTCAATAAATGTAATGATTTCTTATATTAAATACAGAAAACCAAACCTCTTTAGCAGGTCACAATAAACATAATCATAATTATGTTTTAAATATGCCTCCATGCTGTTGTTAAACACAGCCCCCAAAACTCAAACCATGTTTGTGCACTTTGCTTGCATAATATGAAAAGAATAGAATACTTGCTAAATGCATCCAAAATCAATTTCGGCCAGATCCTTGATAATAAATCCCGCACATTTAGGGGCAAATACATAATCTTCATATTCCAAATAGGATGCACAATGTCAATGACTGATACAATCAAAGCACAAAAGAACAAGTGCATCTATATATATATACAACTTGTGTCTGTGTGTGTGTGTGTGTGTGTGTGTCTGTGTGTTCACGATGCACGCCGAAGGTTCTCGATGGATCTGTTTCAAATTTGGTGGCCATAGTCAGGTACACCCTGGACACAACCTGGTCGATGAGATATTTCAACACGTGCTCTCAGCGCACAGCGCTGAACCGATTTTGGTTTTTCTGTTCATCTTCCCAGATCCATTCCCACTAACTCTTCCTTATCTTCTCCAGTGTTTTGCGTTTATCTTCCTTCCTTCGTGTGGCGTCAATCCATATTCCTGTTTCTATTTTTAGAAGGTCACTGTCGACAACGCTCAATCCATATTCCCGTTATACTATTTATAGAAGGTCACTGTCCCGGTGAAGCCGGGTATTACTCTTCCTTATCTTCTCCAGTGTTTTGCGCGTTTATCTCCTTTCCTTCGTGCGGTGCGCCGGCAAACACCCGGCAAGGCCCGGGTCCCCGGCACAGCCGGGTATTCGGCTCGACTTCTTCCCGGCTAAGCGGGTATTCATCCAGTAAAATATATACAACCAACACACAACCTGTGAAGTTTTCAGGGTGTGAGAAAAAACAACAACTGCAAAACAACAAAAGCAACACAGGCACAGGCGATCGACAAGAAGAAGACTAAAGCAACACCAAATCACGATGAAGAGAAAGATTGTAAAATGTGTAACCAATTGGACACCGAGCAGGGATGTCCTTTTGCACTGAAACAGGTCTTCATCAAAATTAAAAAACAAGTCGCGTAAGGCGAAATTACAACATTTAGTCAAGCTGTCGAACTAACAGAATGAAACTGAACTCACTGCATTTTTACAGCAAGAGCGTATACTCGTAGCATCGTCTGTCCACCGCTCGATGCAAAGGCAGTGAAATTGACAAGAAGTAGTTGCGCTGAGAAGGATAGCACGCTTTTCTTTATCTCTATTCTTTTTAACTTTCTGAGCGTGTTTTTAATCCAAACATATCACATCTATATGTTTTTGGAATCAGGAACCCACAAGGAATAAGATGAAATTGTTTTTAAATCAATTTCGGAAATTTTATTTTAATAATAATTTTTATATTTTTAATTTTCAGAGCTTGTTTTTAATCCGAATATAACATATTTATATGTTTTTGGAATCAGAAAATGATGAAGAATAAGATGAACGTAAATTTGGATCGTTTTAAAAACAAATTATTGTTTTTACAATTTTCAGATTTTTAATGACCAAAGTCATTAATTAATTTTTAAGCCACCAAGCTGAAATGCAATACCGAAGTCCGGCCTTCGTCGAAGATTGCTTGGCCAAAATTTCAATCAATTTGATTGAAAAATGAGGGTGTGACAGTGCCGCCTCAACTTTTACAAAAAGCCGGATATGATGTCATCAAAGGTATTTATCGAAAAAAAAATGTCCGGGGATATCATTCCCAGGAACTCTCATGTCAAATTTCATAAAGATCGGTCCAGTAGTTTGGTCTGAATCGCTCTACACACACACATGCACAGACAGACAGACAGACACACACACACACCACGACCCTCGTCTTGATTCCCCCTCTATGTTAAAACATTTAGTCAAAACTTGACTAAATGTAAAAAGAAATTGCCAAAAAACAAGCATCTTGCCACAAAAAATGCCAAAAGACAACACAATAATGCCTATAAATGTGCTGTTGTGTACATCTAAAGCACCAATTTGAAACAATACATTCACTCACAAAAATACCTGTCCTGTGAAATGTCGTTATCAAAGATAACCGTTTTATCACAAGACAGGAGAAATTAGATACGCAGAGTGTCCTGCCTTTTGGTACTTTCTTTCTTTCTTTATTTGGTGTTTAACGTCGTTTTCAACCACGAAGGTTATATCGCGACGGGGAAAGGGGGGGAGATGGGATACAGACCTGCCTACCCCTGAAATGTACCATGTGTAGTTTTGGGTGTGAAAATAAGGCAAATGTGTAGTTTGGCAGGTGAATGTGTAGTATTTCAATTCGATCAACCCAAACCGCAAAACAGAACAGTTACTTATACCGTACTAAAACAAACACTCAACACTCCAAACAAAACTATTACAATGTGAACAATACTCCTCATACAAATACAAACAAAGCCCCCACAAAAATACAAGCCAAGCATTAAGTTTGTTTGTTAAGAAAAAAATTATTAACTAGTTTGGAACATTTCAATTTGTTAAAAAAAAGCTATGTTGAGGGGTATGCAGTTCATAATACAGTGGGACCCCCTATTCAAGACCTGTGACAATCTGAGAACATCAAGTCACAAAAAGTAGGGACTGGGAGTATGTGTATCAACATGAAGGCAAATTTGCATATAAACAGAACAGGTTTGCGTCGGCAATAATAATAATATGGCAGGTCATTGCCTCTGCTCTGGTTACCGATCTCTCAAAAGTGAGCTTGTCTTGGTCTTCTTTCCCTGGCACGGGTTTCTTCACAAAACAGTCCAATTTTTCCTCTGCTTTGGTCGGGATTTCTCGAATTCCTCATGAGAAGTGCTTTTCTTGTGGCGGTTACACGGTCGTAAAGCCCACTGTGCTTCTCTGAAAAAGCCGTGTTGCACACAGTGCAGTGGGCAAAATGCTTCCCTTTTCTCCACGAAACTAGGCATGGATGCTCCTCATAGTACTTTGGCAGAAAAGCCTTGCTGGGAGTTTGACCAAGCTTCTTTTTTTTGCTAGGTGGCGGTTGATCGCCAAAGTCTTCTGAATCCGTGTTCGTCGCTGTTGCCATTTTTTTCCCTCCAGAAAGAATGAGCTACGAAGTGACCGCGTTCAGAAAAGTATGTGCTGAAACGCCCGCGATAGTTGTAATAATAGCAGCAAGACCAACTGACTACGCTACTCTCGCGGGCGCCGGGCATGTTTTGCACGCAGTACACAACCGGTTAGTACAAATTATGGATCGGAACTCGCTCGCGTTTTTGCGTATTCAAAATGTCAAAATGTGTAGTCGAAACGAAACGTTTGCGTAGTATAAGACAAGCATGCGTAGTTGCGTAGTTTGGGGACCAAAATCGTAGTTTACTACGCTCAATGTGTAGTGTAAACAGGTCTGGGGATAGGGCCACTTGTCAATTGTTTCTTGTTCACAAAAGCACTAATAAAAAAATTGCTCCAGGGGCTTGCAACGTAGTAAAATATATTACCTTACTGGGAGAATGCAAGTTTCCAGTACAAAGGACTTAACATTTCTTACATACTGCTTGACTAAAATCTTTACAAACATTGACTATATTCTATACAAGAAACACTTAACAAGGGTAAAAGGAGAAACAGAATCCGTTAGTCGCCTCTTACGACATGCTGGGGAGCATCGGGTAAATTCTTCCCCCTAACCCGCGGGGGGACCTTTTGGTACTGCTTAGCAACGGATATCCTGTGAAATGTGGTTATCAAAGATAACAGTTCTATTGTGAGAGACGAGAAAGATACGCTGAGTATCCTGCCTCTTGGTACTTCTTGGCAACTGCGACTGGATCCTCAGCCTTGGTGATGCCTCGACCAACGATGATGATGTCGGAATGACGTTTGGCGATGACTTCGTTGGGCGTGAGGTATTGCTGCCCCAAGCTGTCTTTCCCTTCTTGAAGCTGAACACCTGTTGAAGAAAACATTAACAGAACAATTTTGAGAATCAAATTTTTTTTACCTGATGTACACAGTGGAACCCCCCTTTTAAGACACCCCCCCCCCCCCCCCAATTTAAGACTTCCTCCCTTTAAAGACTTTGCTTTTTTTCAGATTTTCAGTTCATAACCTCTGTAAATTTACCATTTTAAAGGTCCTTGTCTACTGTGATTTTTATTCCGAAATCGCCATTTGACCATTAAAATGCAGAGTCTATTATCTACAATTATCAACAATACACCCCCTTTCGATCAGGAAAGACGAAGCCAGTGTAGCCGTTTGAAAATTCATTGTAGTATTCCAGCGCAGTACTCATAGTAGGATATCCTTATTTGGAAAATGCCAAGCGCAAAACTCCTCTCAAATCCCGTGCATTTCGTGCGTTTAAAAAAAAGCGTGGACAGCGCTCCAGTGTCAAACTGTTGCTGCACTTGTGTGGGCGTGGCTATAAGCATAGTGACATGAATTTGATTGGTCAGTATTTTTAGGCAAAGCACATGTTCTCAGAGAACAGAAAACAAAATATTGGAAGCGTGAGTCACGCTAACCAAAAATAAAATCTTTTTTTACATATATTTTTTTTCTATATAACCTTTTTCCCCATGGTTCATTCATCATTTGACATAATTTTGTATCGAAATCTAACCATAAGATTATTGAAAAAAAGCAAAATTGTAGACGACCACCTTTAAGACCCCTTCCTTGTTAACACTATTGTGACTAGCATTGCCACAGCATTAACGTCTTGCTTGCCCAAGAAACTTTAAAAAAACAGTAACTGTAAAGAAATCTGTCTAGCAAGCTTGAATTAAGTCCAATCAGGCCAAAAAAAAAAATAGGTGTGGTTACGGTAACATAGCCAAAAAAAATAGGGTAGGTAGGTAGGCAATCACTTTTTTGTTTTTTTTACTTTTTTTTCTAATGTGTACAAATTAAACCTACTTGACAGGGAAATAAGTGTGCGACACGGGCGCTTTCGCTTTCATTGCGTTTTTTGCACTCGTTTTTTTTTTTTTTTTTTTTTTGTGTTGACAAATGTAATAAAAAGTTATAGGATCGGCCCCTAAAAATAGGGTAGGTCGGGTTACCGTAACCACACCTATTTTTTTTTTAGGCCTCACCACCAAATTTTGTGTACTAATTAAAAAATGGATGCCCAGTTCAGTCGTGCTATTTGTAAGTTTGTCACGCGATTTGTTTTATCAAAGGGGGGTGAAAGGGGGATAATAAGTGTTTTTTAACGTTTTTTTTGTGTGTGTTTTCTTTTCCACTGCTTTTTTAAAAGTTATTTTTTAACAGAAAGTATTATAAATAATGTTATAACCAAACTAGGTGTAAAACTTATGAATTAGCTGAAATATTGTTAACATTGTACACAGAAATAAGGAGACAGTACCAAGAAAAAACAAGAAGGGCAAAGCCCATACGACTCACATGCTTGACATCAAATAACTAAACCTAGCAATGACATCATACACTAAGAACTGCTTTACACATTTTTCCTACCAAAATACATGTGACCTTGACCCAAGGTCAAGGTCATCCAAGGTCATGCAACACAAAGCTGTTAATTCAAGACATAGGAAGTACAATGGTGCTTATTGGCCCTTTCTACCATGAGATATGGTCACTTTTAGTGGTTCACTACCTTATTTTGGTCACATTTCATAAGGGTCAAAGTGACCTTGACCTTGATCATATGTGACCAAATGTGTCTCATGATGAAAGCATAACATGTGCCCCACCTAATTTTTAAGTTTGAAACAGTTATCTTCCATAGTTCAGGGTCAAGGTCACTTCAAAATATGTATACAATCCAACTTTGAAGAGCTCCTGTGACCTTGACCTTGAAGCAAGGTAAACCAAACTGGTATCAAAAGATGGGGCTTACTTTGCCCTATATATCATATATAGGTGAGGTATTCAATCTCAAAAACTTCAGAGAAAATGGGAAAAATGTGAAAAATAGCTGTTTTTTAGACAACATTTATGGCCCCTGCGACCTTGACCTTGAAGCAAGGTCAAGATGCTATGTATGTTTTTTGGGGCCTTGTCATCATACACCATCTTGCCAAATTTGGTACTGATAGACTGAATAGTGTCCAAGAAATATCCAACGTTAAAGTTTTCCGGACGGCCGGCCGGACGGACGGACAGACGGACGACTCGGGTGAGTACATAGACTCACTTTTGCTTCGCATGTGAGTCAAAAAAGCAAATCACGCATTTACTCACAGCATCCTGACTCAAATGAAACAAAACTGTGACACTCACCAAATAATGTCCAGGTAATCCATATTGAATATAAGTCACATTTTCACAACAAAGTACCAACTGTACACCTATAAACATTTCCAAAAGGATTAGGAGGCTCCAGCCAGCCATTGTTATCAGTGCTGCCACGCCCCCATGCACCTAAACGATTCCGAGATACATGTGCGTCTAGCAGTACCACCCCTGCCACGTGTAGTTTGCTGACTCGTACTAGCAACAACAGGACTGTTTCTTCCTCACTTATCACTGCTATTATCGCTTTCTTGAGGCGAAAACAACGTCGGAATCATGATCTGCAGGATCCTCAAGATCCAACATCCGGAGAATCTCCTCCCGTGACAAGGCTCGCCTTCGTTGTGGTTTTTTCGAACAAAAAAACTGAAAACATTTTGTTCGAAAAAACCACGCAAATCTGCACTAATTTGATCAGGGCGGAAAAGGAAGTCACGTGTATCAAAAGAAACAACTCAATTTATTGCAAGCTTCAAAAACCAGGAAGCAATCACGAGTCGTTTACCTTGTGTGACTGTTACTGAAAAATTCACATTCCGTTCATGGGCGTATCAGCGCTGCTACCGATTTATTCACCTCCCGTCGCGAAAGTGTTAAGACCTGAATTTCTCAGATTTTTGAAGGTCGTAAAAGGGGGGGTTCTTAAGTACCTGATATCAATGGCACTAATGTCAGCAAGGTTCCTTGTCGACACGTACTTGGGCCAATATTCGCTACAGACGAAATCTTGGACATAATTTTATAGCTATACATAATCATTGAGTTTTTGTTGCTGCTGTTGGCATCCCCCGGCTGTTGGATTGGCCATGAAAGTTAAAAAAAATGTATTCAGCTAGGAGGCTTTAACATAATTATGTACAGAATAGGAAGCAAATGTGCGCACACACACAGTCACACACACAAATACACATTCTCACTCTCCTTCTTTCTCTCTAAAATGATGCTCTGAAAGTTGAGTTTCAGCTTGCACTTAGAAGTCTTTTTACCTGGGGTCATATGTAGAAAAGCAGGGTCAGACGCCAGTTTCGACTGACAGATGAAACCAATCACAAAGTCCTTGTGTTCCTCGGCCATCTTTACAGTGGCTGCAATAAAAAAGAAAAGGAGTAAAAAGGCTGCAAGGTCCCTCTTGTGCTCCAGGTCAAACTAGGCTATCATTTTTGCTCAAGTTTGTTTATGTTATCTCCCTTTAGCTCCTTTCATCTGATTGTTTTTCTTTACATTTATGAAGACTTTTAACTTTTGCACCTTGTGTAAGTTTCAATTTTGACTATGAAAATAATATCAAATACTTCTTGGCTTAAAGCCATATGTACTCGATGACTATACACGCTAATTGCTTTACCAACAGCTGGAGACATGCTAAATTAAGTTCCCTGCAAAATATTGTGGTCTAGGACCCCTTCAATGTTGAGATATTTGAATTTTTATTTTGATCTAGATGGTCCTATTTATAGATTTGGCAACACATGTAACGTTGATGCAAGGGAGCTAACACCGCGTCTTTGTTGACATCCTCACTTTTTCAGAGGCTAGAACAAGCTGTAATGCATGTATTATGGTCCGCGCATGGTGACATATCGTCATTATATGGTCTTATGGTGCGTTTGACATCGATTGTGGGCAAACTACACTTTGTAAACACGGGAGTGCGTTAGTATGCCTTTAACATTAGCTGATATTCTGTTAACCCCAGCACCAACCAAACTGTAGCAATACACACACAAAATTTAAACAAAAAATTAAAAATTAAAATAAAATCAACAAAAACTTGAACATAATATTATCTTCCCCTCCTAAGTGTTCAACCTGTTTCTCTCTCTTCTGGCCTACCTTTAAAGTGTTCAACCTGTTTCTCTCTCTTCTGGCCTACCTTTAGCATAATCTGGTGTGGCCAGGTTCCCAGCAGAGCTCATTTCTGCAATCAACAGGCAGGCCCCTCCTTTGGGTTGTCCCACCTGCAATTTATTCAAAGTCATTGTTCAAACGAACTAATTTGTAAAATACTCAGAAGGCTCTGCTAGCTGCAACATTCTTCATACATTTTCTATCCATACAAGCTTTGTTAAAAACCAGAATGTTCAATTCAACCAACCAACTATTGACCTAGCAAAAGTTCTTTCTTTCTTTCTTTATTTGGTGTTGAACGTCGTTTTCAACCACGAAGGTTATATCGCGACGGGGAAAGGGGGGAGATGGGATAGAGCCACTTGTTAATTGTTTCTTGTTCACAAAAGCACTCATCAAAAAATTGCTCCAGGGGCTTGCAACGTAGTACAATGTATGACCTTACTGGGAGAATGCAAGTTTCCAGTACAAAGGACTTAACACCTAGCAAGAGTGGACAGTTTGTCAGAATGCTTAATTATCATGCAGTCTGTCGACAAGACTTCTATCTCAGACTTTTCAGACTTTTTCACCAAGAAGCATAAAGTTGAATTTCAGGACAAAACGGCGTCACTTAGTTCCTTCCACTTGGGCACATACCAATAATCTTCAGCCTGGCTGTGCTTTTTGTTGAGCGAGACTTTTTTTGCTGAATAAATTATGTTACTGCATAGTTTATTTATTTATTTATTTATATGGGAGATTTATATAGCGCTTGGCGTTCTCTAAGCGCTTTACATATCAATTTCTGCCGTGTGAGATGGAATTTTTTACACAATATATCACGCATTCACATCGGCCAGTGACATCAAACTGTAAAATCAAGTTAGCACAAAGTTCTCATTTTGCACAGAAAGCAAACCGATTAAGCTGTATACTTTTCAACATGTATATCAGCGAAGGGATGCTATTTCACCTTTCCATAGTGACCACCTATCCATAACAACAACTTTTGGTGGGTCCATTGGGTGGCTGTTATAGACATGTTTGACTGTACAGTGGAACCCCCCTGTTAAGATCCCCCAATTTAAGACTTCTTTTTTTTTAAGGCCATACGATTTCAGATGTTCTGTTCATAACCTCTGTAAATTTACTGGGTGGCCGAGTGGTAACGCACTTGCGCTCGGAAGCGAGAGGTTGCGAGTTCGACCCTGGGTCAGGGCGTTAGCAATTCTCTCCCTCCTTTCCTAACCTAGGTGGTGGGTTCAAGTGCTAGTCTTTCGGATTAGACGAAAAACTGAGGTCCCTTCGTGTACACTACATTGGGGTGTGCACGTTAAAGATCCCACGATTGACAAAAGGGTCTTTCCTGGCAAAATTGTATAGGCATAGATAAAGATGTCCACCAAAATACCCGTGTGACTTGGAATAATAGGCCGTGAAAAGTAGGATATGCGCCGAAATGGCTGCGATCTGCTGGCCGATGTGAATGCGTGACGTATTGTGTAAAAAATTCCATCTCACACGGCATAAATAAATCCCTGCGCCTTGAATCCGTATGTTGAAATATGCGCACGATAACAAGCAGCATAAAACAAATTTACCTCCGTTTTTATACTCCCTCCTTTTTTAATTAAGACCTCATTTTTTCAGATTTGTTGAGGTCTTGAAAGGGGGGGGTTCCACTGTATCTTTCAATCAACAGCTGACCTGTTTGAGCCCCTGCACCACCCCGCTCCCTGGCACAGTGTGAGCGTTGACAATGTCGGCCCAGTCGCTGATCTTGTACAGCCCCCCTTCATACTGCAGCGACACCGTGTGGCCGATGTCTGCAAACTTCCTGCAAGGAAACACATGCGAATTAATGCAGTGGAACCTTATAAATACCTTTTGCAACATGACCCAACCCCAAGGCATGGCTGATCAAAGATTAAAGCCCCTCTTTCCCCAGAGAGGTCTTAAACAATGAGTAGTAGTTTTAACAAAAACATTATTTTTGTATAGGAGAGCTCAGATAGAGAGAGAGAGAGAGAGAGAGAGAGAGAGAGAGAGAGAGAGAGAGAGAGAGAGAGAGAGAGAGAGAGAGAGAGAGAGAGAGCAAGAGATGGATAGAAACAGACATAGAAACAGAGAGAGAGAGAGAGAGAGAGAGAGAGAGAGAGAGAGAGCTAGAGATGGAGAGAAACAGACATAGAAACAGAGAGAGAGAGAGAGAGAGAGAGAGAGAGAGAGAGAGAGAGAGAGAGAGAGAGCAAGAGATGGAGAGAAACAGACATAGAAACAGAGAGACAGAGAGAGAGAGAGAGAGAGAGAGAGAGAGAGAAAGAGATGGAGAGAGAGATAACAAAAACGAGAGAGAGGGAGAGAGAGAGAGAAAGAGAGAGAGAGAGAGAGAGAGAGAGAGAGAGAGAGAGAGAGAGAGAGAGAGAGAGAGAGAGAGAGAGAGAGAGGTTTTCATGGATTGAAATTCACAACTGATACCATCTACATGTATGTCAATCTGAAAAATTAGAGAAGGAAAGAATGTCCACTCTGCATAGGAGGCTGTTGATTTTCCATGTGTGACCAAGTGGAAGGATGCTCTTATCTCATGCAAAAGCCTCGACAGATCTGTGGTAGCGTAAAAACAATTTACCTATCGCTAACACTGAAAGTAAGGTATCCTTAAAAAGATTCAAACTCCATTAAAAAATACTCCTACCTGTCCTCAAAGATGAGGAAGTTGTGTTTTTCTGCAAGCTCTGCAAGCCTGGCGCCAAAGTCTGACGTGAAGTCCTCGATGATGTCAACATGGGTCTTCACCGCGCAGATGTGAGGACCCGTCTTATCCACAAGCTGCAAGCGTCAACACTCAACTGTAATGTCATCGTCAACAACAGTGTTCAGAGGTGTTCTATTACTAATGTCAGATAAAAAGAATTTCACTGTGAATAAGATAGTGCTCCAGTGGAAAGTAATCTCAATTCGCCCCTTGACAATCACTGAAGGGGATTCATATGGCTCCTCAGTAAACCGAAACCCCAACACTCTCTGATATGACGAAGTAAAAGTAACTGCTGTGAGATTGTATCACTTCTACACCCCCAATGTTTGATTTGTGACTGCAAAATATAAATACCTGGTTACTATAATAAAAGGATATTCTTACAAGCCAAAAGCATCCTTACATTAAAGGTGTCAAGACAGGTGTACGTTGGTGTGGATAACAAGGCAAAGGGAAAACAGAAAGTGTCCTTCACTGGGAGGAGTCCTCACATCACAGGTGTACGTGTCACTGTATAGCGTTCCAGCCGCCAGGGCTCCCCACCCACTCTATCTAGAGGGTCCTGGGACCCCCAATTTTAGGGAGCCCGCATGGAAGCTAGCAGATAATTAA
Source organism: Littorina saxatilis (assembly GCF_037325665.1). NCBI lineage: Eukaryota > Metazoa > Mollusca > Gastropoda > Littorinimorpha > Littorinidae > Littorina > Littorina saxatilis. Next base: position 26,300,680 of record NC_090251.1, read on the forward strand.
AGTCTGAAAATCAGTAACGACGGTACAGATAACGCGTATTTAGTGTGCCTCGGGGCTTGCTCTTTTGAGGTTGAGCGCGCCGCGGGACACCTGCGATGTGTGGCCCCTCCGATAAGAGGACACCTCCCTTAAAAGGACACCTACTGTTGTCCCTTCTTCTATTATCTTTATCAAAATATACCTGTCATGACAGGCCACCTGCCATGTAGAGACACCTTTGGATGGCCCAAAGGGTGTCCTTTCATCGCAGGTACCACTTTACCCCAATACAGCAACGAAAAAACTGTGTACCTGTAGAAGCTGCAGTGTCTGTGTCAGGTCGGCTGACAGCACTAGGTTGGACTGCTTGGCTTCCATCACTTCAAACAGACGTCTGCTCACAGCGTTGCTGCACAGCTGAGCTCGCTCGCCGAAACTCAACTCCTGCAAAACAAGTGTATATCATGAAATATGTGCTCTAGGACGTCTGACTTCTGGGGGGTCGATCTTGAAGGAGAGGGGGGGGTGGGGGTTGGGTTGGGAAACGGCTTCACACAGGGGCTGGAGGGAGCTTCTAGTGACTATCCAAGAAACATTCTTCTGAAGTCAGACTTATGATGGGTGCCCCGTAGCTCAGTTGGTAGAGCACTGAACTTGTGATCCTAGTGTCCCAGGTTCGAATCCGCGCCGGGACGGACACGGGTCAACTTTATATGCAGACTCTGAGACAGTATCCATGCCCCCCCCCCCCCCCCCCCCTGTCACCACTGTAGCACGTAAAAGACCTCGGTCATTCTGCCATTAGTGCAGGTGGCTGATTACACCTGAACACGCATACACCTGGGTAGCGCGACTCTGTTGCTGCTAGCTTTCCCCTAGGAGGAAGCGACCCGAATTTCCCAGCGATGGGACAATAAAGTAATGAAAATGAAAACAATTATAAGACATACACACCCAGGCAACCTTACTACTCGATCAAAAAAAAAAAGTATCTCAACGTAGCCCATACCTTCTTCGCCTTTTTAGTGGGAGTCTGTCCATCCCCTGCAGACAATTTGGGCACACCGTTGTCATTGGCAGAAAACTTGTTGGCGGCAATGAAATCCTGGACTTTCTGCACCATGTCTGTACTCAGCTTCCCTGCACCCTGCAGCACCTCCAGGGCTTTCGAAAGGGTGCACACACTGCGAATATTAGAAAGACAACATATTACACGCACAGTGAAACCCTGCATGCTTTTAAGACCCCTGATTTGAGACTTCCCCCTTTCATAAGACACTGTATTCCCAGATTTTGTGATGTTGAAACATTACGTCTATAAATTTTCCTCCATTTCAAGAATACCTTCCTTTGAAGATTAGATTTTGTAAAATATTTTGTACATTTTTATTTTTAATAGATTTCTGGCAGGATTGAAAAGGGGGGGGGTCGAAAAAAAAATAAAAATGTTCCTGCTTTCATATACGCAAGTTTGCATAAAGTCAGGAACAAAAGTATTTTACATTCTAGAACCAAAATCATATACAAGCACCTGTGTAAGTTGACTCCCTTGGCCTTGAGGCGTTCTGCACCACCCTGTTCTCTGTCCAGCAGAACGACAGCGTCCGTCACCTTGATACCCACCCCTGACAGAGCCTGAAACAATGGACAAACAGGGGTACAGTGGTTCCTGCGATGTGTGGCCCCTCCGATAAGAGGGCACTTCCCTTAACACTTTCTACCCCACCAATGTTGACAAAGTTTTTTTTTTAGCCGAGACCAGGTGTGCTGCAGCAGGTCACTCAGAATTGTAGTAACTGTGTATCAACACGCTGGAATGCAGGCGTTTGATGGACGTTACTTTTCCACTGCTTCTTTTTTTCCGTGGCCCAGAGTATGTAACAGACAAACTTAAATAAAATATTAAAATAAAATCGTTACCGACCTACCGAATCTTTAATGTTTTTGGCCTTGTCATGAGAAATAAACCATTTTTTAACATTCTAGCCTGATCATTGATGAAAAACATTTGCATAACGTACCTCCACTGTCTCCCAGACACTGGTCCCACTGGTGACAATGTCCTCCACGATGAGACACGTGTCGCCCGCCTTAAACGCCCCCTCGATCAGTTTTTTGGTCCCGTAATCCTTAGCTTCCTTGCGGCGAATCAGCATAGGGGTCTTGTGCTTTGCAGACATAATCTGGAAAAAACAACAGCGCCAAAACATGAGACATAATTCAGAATTGTGAACTGTGAAAAATAAAAATGACAGGACGTTTATAAAAAAGCTGGCAGGTTTATGTTAGGTAACCTTCTTTCTAGTCCAAGCTACTTCACTTCCACTAAGAAGATTGAACTTGTATACTTACTGCATGCACAGAAATTTACATGGCATTTCAACCAATTAAATAAGAGCAAAAACTTATATTCACTGCACGAAAGCCAATGAATATTAACTAACAAGCAGTTAAAATCATAATCACATTAGGCAGAGGGCTATAATAAGATCTGAGAAACAAAGGAAAGTAAAGCTCTCTAAATGCATGTGCTACAACAGTATACGAGAGTTATGCGTAACCAATCTGTTAAATCTATTACAATTGTTGTTGTTTTATCCCTGTGACTCTCAACTTAATTACTGAGAGCATTGCTTTTCTACTGGTCGATTTGGGAGGGACATGCTAACCATAGGCACATGACTGAATAATTATTTTATAATACAGACAGAATAATAACAATACATTACAAACTTACAGTTGCTAGCGGCAGAGCAGTGTATGGCACACCACAGACACTCTGTGTTTTACTTCCGCTCTTTTCTGCTGCATCCCATAGGAATTCGGATACTTCAATCTGAAATTACGAAAGGTCAGACCATAAATATGCAGCCCTGAAAGTCCAACAAATGGTGTACCGGTACTCGCCTTTGGCTAGTGATTCTGAAAATTTACTAGACAGAGAGCAAACTTTACTAACCAAACCAACAATTTGTTTCAGCAACTTTACTCGCATTTGGCGAGTAGATGAACATTTCTACTCGCCAGTTACATGTTTCTACTCGCCATGGCGAGTAAAATACTCGCCACTTTCAGGCCTTTTATGTGCAACGTACTATCTGCAATACTGAAACCCCACAGTGGGACAAAATCCCCACCTAATTCATGCTTTTTGGTACTATCTCAATTTTGCATCACTATACAAAACGCTAACTTAAAGTTGACGATTATGTCTTTTAACACACACACTAAAAATATGAATAGGAGAATGAACATATTTGTGTCCTTTGACAGGCTTTGTGTGTGTAACTGTAACTAAAATATGATAGTGAGTTAATTATGTGTCCTAAGTACCAAAAGGGTTAATTCTTAAAGTGGGCTCTTAAAACTTAAGGCGAGTTATGTCTGCACCTACATCTGTATCTGTAGCATTAAACTTGTGCATGGAAACAAAAGGACAGTGTCAATGTTTACCATCATTGCACACTATAATTTTACACCACGGACCATGCACAATATAGCTGCTGGACAATTAATTAGGCAAAAAAAAAAATAGGTCTGTTTACGGTAACATAGGCCAAAAAAATAGGGTCGGTAGGTCGGGATTTTTTTTTTTTTTTTTTTTTTTTTTCCAAAAAACCATATTTTTACGTTATTTTGCCCAAAAAAACACGATTTTTTTTTTTTTCCCCAAATGCAAAAAAAAAGTCTAGGGTCGCGCGAAAAAACTAGGGTCGGTCGGGTTACCGTAAACAGACCTATTTTTTTGTTGGCCTTATCACAACACTGCTTTTACAACGTACAACTATAAGTTTAAGTATAATTTGCAAAAGGTAATGACTGTCTATTTTCTTCTGCGTAAGTAACACTTACTTATATAATACATTTGGATGTGATAATGTATATATTTCACTTCACTGTCATTAATACAAATAACAGCCTTGCTGTGCCTGATTTGTGCCTATTTCTCGGCACCGCATTGCAGTTATCATTGCATTGACAGTACGTGGTTCCATTTTTCAATCCACCCAATCTATGTGCGAAACCTTTTGGAAGTTGACGACGGTCTCAAAAAGAGAACAGAAAACACGATCTACCTTGATTTAGGGAGAGAAACGAACACACACTGACACAGTGACACACAAAAACCACATGAAGGATTTTACCGCCACTGCAAATTATGCAATGCACATTTCCTTCATACCTACCATCAAATCCGGGTATGAAATGATGACTCTTAGGTCAAAGTAGACCGGGGAACTGATTCCGCTTTTCAGTTTAAAATCACCAAACTTGACACCTTCGACTTCATGCAGTTTGATGATTAATTCTTCGAGAGAAAGACGTCTGCTACCGAAGCCCGCCATTTTAGTGGAGTTTTCAACTAAAGGGAGGGCACTGTCGTAGCACACCTCAACGAGGGTGCCCCGCTGTTATGCCCCCTCTGTTGTTTTCAAGTGTGTGTGTGAGTGTGTGTGTGTGTGTGTGTGTATGTGTGTGTGCGTGCGTGCGTGCATGCGTGTGTGTGTGTGTACTGACAGAAAGTGGCACCATAAACGAAGACTTGGTTAACCGAGTAAAATCTTTATTGTGGCCGTCGCCGAGACATAGAGTGGTGAAAGATCAAAACTGATGACGTAAAGGGCTAAAGAAAGCGTCACTGTTTCAGAATACCGCCGCCATTACTGCTCTAGCTCACTTCGCAAAAAAATCAGTAAGAACGATTTCTTATGGAACGCTTTTGGGTTGTGAGAGATCGTAATTTTCGGAACGGATACAACTAGAACTGTGTGCCTGAAGCTGACTGCTTCGTATGATTTTTATTTCATATTTTACTTTTTTGTAATGGCTGTGACAAACGAAAACTTCGTTGGAGAAGAGCTGCCTTTGTGGGTAAGGGTTCTGTTCAGTACGCTGCATTTAATCACGGCATTGAACGGGATTCTGGGATGTGTCTTGATCCCTTATTCTTTGATCAGAAACAACCTGTTCAGGTCTGCCACCTGCACGTACACAGTGTACATGGGCAACCTAGTCATTGCGGACCTCTACATGGAAGGTTACCACTTTCCCCTGGTTGGCTTGGGTCTGGCGATGGGTCGGTTGCCGATGGCCAACGAAGCTCACTGCATTGCTTCAGGTTACATGGCGATGGCATCTCACACTGCCTATCTCCTGACCCTCACTGCCATCTCCTTTGACCGATACATGAAAGTGTGCCACTTCATCTTCTATCAGAAGTACTTCTCGAAGAAGACCAGTGTTGCTAGCTGCGTGTTGATCTGGGCCATTGGATTCGCCACGCCAGTTGTAGGTCTGGTGCGAAGACGTCTAGGTTTTGATGGCAAATCACACACGTGCTTTATGAAGACATCGGCCGACCTCTACTCCGCACGGACGCCTCGCCTAGCCTTCTTTTTCGTCACCATTATACTCTCCGGGTATTTCAGCCTCATGATCTACAGGACGTACAGGAAGTCGCGCCGCAGGATAGATGAAATCTGCAGCTGTCCCGCAAATACGCCGACAACGCAAGGCCAGACCAAGTCTGGGGCGTCTGTCAAGAGTTCAGACATGGCGCTGCTCCGTTCTCTGCTTGTCATCTACATTTGCTTGGTGCTGTTTGTCACGCCGTTAATGGCAGTGCAAAGCATGGGCAGCTACTACCAACCTTGTAGCTCCGTGCATGTGTTCCTGATCTGGCTGCTATCCCTCAACAACAGTGTCGACTGGATCGTGTACGGACTGCTAAACACTCGCCTCAGGCATGACTTCAAGAATATGTGGTGGAGCGCATGCGGGTGTTGGCAATTACAAGCGAGAGAGGGAGAGAATACACCAACAACAACAGTTTGATGAATGCATTGAATAATGTTCTCTGTCCTCTTTTATTGCATAACACTCACGCACACAATCACCAAGCATTTAAAATAAAAGTTAAAAATAGGTCCGTCAGACTAATGCTACTTTCCCAATAAACACTTAGTCTGAAAAAGGTGAAAACACATACTCCGCACTCAAATCAAAAGTAGCTTGAGGCAAATCTCTACCACGAGTCTGAAAAAGGTGAAAACACATACTCCGCACTCAAATCAAAAGTAGCTTGAGGCAAATCTCTACAACGAAAAAAGTTCTGTTGCCATAACACTAAAGTCACTAGTGTGTGCTCTACCAACACACAACACGCTCTAGAAAAACCCACGGTAATGAACACGCTAATAAACACTACCTAGAAGAAAACCACGCTAATAAACACGCTATCCCATCAAGAGTCCGCTCGGCTGGGGAAACAAAAAGTAAAAGCAAAGTCAGTAATTACCGAAACGACAATTCATATCAAAGTATCATCTCACACAGTCATCATAACCACAATTAGTATGTAAAGCGCGGAGAGCACAGTTAATTGTGGTTCGCGCTATATAAGCTCACCATAATAACAACAACAATTACAATTATTCAAGTTCCAGTATTAAAATACATAATGCATGTTTGGTTTTCTCAATCTTATCATTGGCCTTCTCTTCTGTTGTTAGTTACACATCAAATTATTGTGCCAATTCCAAAGAAGGTGTACCGATAACAAAAGGTCTATTCTCACCTTGTCTACATCATCTCTGTAGATCTACACGAAACAAAACTCCCTGGTTCACAACAGCATTCAAAATCCAGGAAATACAGCCATCACACACTCCATCACTGGATCAGTCCAGTTGGTACACACCAACACACACTGTTTCACTTCACAAATGCACAAAATCCACAATGCATAATTCATACAAATTCCGGCAAGCTTGACATGCTTTTCTCTGCCAGTACCAGGTCACAAGTGCGCGTTTGTTTCAACGTTGGGCGAGTTCATTTCAACTTTTACTCATTTTAGTCGGGAAAAGGGGAAGGGGGGAGAGGGCCCTATTTGACGCTGCTTGATTATGCGTCACCAACCCAAACATTCTTTTATCAATACGATCTATTATTATTATTATTATTATTATGAACATTTATGCGCCTAATCTAAATATAGCCCTAGGCGCTTACATATTAATTTCTGCCGTTTGAAATGGAATTTTTACAGACAGACAGACAAACAGACATTTTTTTTTACACACAATATATAACGCATTCACATCGGCCAGTAAACCTCAAGCCTATTAGGCGAGCATTCACCTTTCACGGCCTTTATTCCAAGTCAAACGGGTATTTGGTGGACATTTTTTTTATCTATGCCTATACAATTTTGCCAGGAAAGACCCTTTTGTCAATCGTGGGATCTTTAACGTGCACACCAAACGAAGGGACCTCGGTTTTTCGTCTCATCCGAAAGACTAGCACTTGAACCCACCACCTAGGTTAGGAAAGGGGGGAGAAAATTGCTAACGCCCTGACCCAGGGTCGAACTCGCAACCTCTCGCTTCCGAGCGCAAGTGCGTTACCACTCGGCCAGCCAGTCCACCAATCTAAACTAATTTAACTTATTAAGAACAAAACTAAACATTCCCCATTCAGGAATATCCAAACAAATGCATAGTCTGTGTGTTTCATCCAAATCGAACACGCAGACGTAACCAATAGACACAAGCTGACACCCCTGCCTTTGAAATGACGAAACCCTGAAACCTACGTCATACCTATGATAACAGCCTATGACGCAATATAGGCGCTAGAAATAATAATTCTATTGACACAGTCACACAATGTCAATACAGATTTCTCTCACTCACCACAAATATGTTCTCTTTGTAATGCCTGCGTGTGTCCACGAAACACTCTGTTACCTCTGCTACCACGTATTCTACAGACCACTCTGTGCGCCGTCTTGTCTGACTGAACCTGGTCTTGAGGCGCAGTTGTACCACAGCGTGGTTTAAGCGCGTACATGTTGACATACCTTTTGTGGATATGTAGAATGCGACAAACGAAACCAGTAATATTGGGCGTTGAAAGTTGAGGGCCCCAAAGGGTTTAAAATCGTGATCGTGATTGGCGTTTTTTGACCTTTCTGTGACCTTGATTGCTGAAATTTCCATTTCTGTGATCGTGATGGGACTTTGCCCGTGATCCGTGATGACAAAAAAATCCAGTCTCGTGATCGTGATCGTCATTTGTTTTCGTGATCGTGATGGGCATTATTGCAAAGCATTTTATTTTCAACGTACATTTTTCACAGCTGTATCACTCTATGATCCTCTATTCGTCAAGGTGTTCGTGATCGTGAAAACAAAAATCAAGGTAACTGTGATCGTGAAAGCTAAAATTTCCGTTCCCGTGATCGTGATGATACCCCCCTTTGGGGCCCTCAAAGTTGGCAAAACATATTGCATGGACGTACTAAAGATACACTTGTTATAGCCGGACTTCAATGTCTCTGCTCCCATTTTGTCTCGTGGTTTATTCAGCATCAGGCGTTGAGTTGTTTTGTCTGATGCTGATCTTGAAGCGTTCACTCAAGCACTCTAAGTCAATAACGTGTTCTTCGTGACTCGATCTAAGGATCTGGTCACTGGAAAATGTCTTTAAAAAAAAAGAAGTTTTAATATCATTGGTATTGTACGAAAGGGCGCCGTTCTTTTCAGAACTCTCCTCTTTACTTCACTATTCCGTCGTTAAGACTATTATCTGCAGAAATGTGTGTGTGTGTGTATGTCGTATCCATTCTGTACAATTTGCGCATTATGTACAATGAGCAGCATATCTTGCACATTGTATACAATGAGCAACAAGTTTTGCTCATTGTATACAATGAGCAAAACTGTTGCCCATTGTATACAATGAGCAAGACCATAAAGTTGCACATTGTATACAATGTGCACCGAGTGAGCAAGATTGTTGAATGGCGTTCAAGCTACACTGATATATATGAATCATAGTGAATGGTTGAATGGTGTGAAGCCATTGCTTCAAATTTGACCAATATGCATGCGGTTTTTTTTTGCTTTCGGCGTTTTGAACTGGCGTGCATGTGATAAGAAAAAGAATGGAACGAAAAATCCAAAACAATTTTTTTTTCAAAAAAATATTCAAAATCTTTTCTTTTTTTAAAATATATTTTTTGTTACATTTACCTAGAGTAAAGAGTAAAGAGTAAGCAATCTCTTTTTGGCCCGAAAACATGAAACGACAGCAACCTGTTGACTGCCCCTTTAATTAAACAATAAAAACAAATACAACAATTAATGTTGTTTCAACACACGCACACACACATAACATTCGTTCATAATAACGCTCACATTGTCATGTCATGCTAAAAGTGAGAGCGTCGTTTTCACCGCCTTTCACACTTTTTCTAATTGTGAGTAAAGGGTTCAAATAACGATCTTGCAAACTACGTGCGATTTTGACCAAATAGGACTTTACCGAATCATGCTTAAAAAAGAAGCAGGTGACCTCTGTGGTACGTTGTTGTCGTTGTTTCCATGTTTTAGCGTGACATGAAAACATGAGCGTTATTAGCAAAAGCGTGAAAGGCGGTGAAAACGACGCTCTCATTAGCAATGACATGACAATGTGAGCGTTATTATGAACGAATGTTATGTGTGTGTGCGTGTGTTGAAACAACATTATTTGTTGTATTTGTTTTTATTGTTTAATTAATTTACAATAATTAAATTCCTAATGCACTGTATAGTTTTAGCGAAATGAGAATTAAAACAATGCTTAAACATAACAAACATCGTTATTTGAACACTTTACCATTCACTATGATTCATATATCAGTGTAGCTTGAACGCCATTCAACAATCTTGCTCACTCGGTGCACATTGTATACAATGTGCAACTTTATGGTCTTGCTCATTGTATACAATGGGCAACAGTTTTGCTCATTGTATACAATGAGCAAAACTTGTTGCTCATTGTATACAATGTGCAAGATATAATAATAATAATAATAATGGAAACTTATAGAGCGCTTACCTAGAAGCTCTAAGCGCTTTACAATGACATTGCTATACACATGTACAAAACCAAAATACAGCATTAATACACAAAAAGAACAGGAGTACAAAAGCAAATTCATCGTTTAAATCCATGCAGTCGCAAACAAACACACGCGTGCGCACGCACATACGCGTGCGCATACACACACACATGCTATGACCACACACATTCACAGATACACACAGACACACAGACACACGTTCACACACACACACACACACACACACGCACACAAACACACACACACGCATACAGACAGGCGCACACACATACATACAACACATACACATGCACTCACACATGAATACTAATATACCTACACAATCTGCATACATGGCGTACACACAAAAAAGCCGCAGATATAATCACAAAACCAAGCTCGTGCTTATGCACATCCATTTATCTGACTAGATAAACCGATTTGTAGTTTGCACAAGGAAAAGAGAAAAAAGTAGCAGCACACGATTTCCAGATCACTGGCTGCTGCAGGGGTCACCAGACAGTTTGGGAGTTACTGGTTAGTCTAGAAAATGCTGTGTGAACAGGTGCGTTTTCAGATTTGATCTAAAAGAAGAATAGGATGGACTATGTCTGACAGAATAAGGAAGGGAGTTCCATGTTTTAACAGCAGCAAATGAAAATGCGCGTTGTCCATGTACTTTTCTTTTTTTTGTTGGAATTCGGAACATTCGAGTGTCAGCGGCAGAGCGCAGCGATCTGGAAGGGACGTACAGGTTTACGAGTTCAGACAGATATAAAGGTGCAGAACCAGTGATGATTTTAAAACAGAGACACGAGCTTTTGTACTTAATTCTTTGATTGACCGGAAGCCAGTGCAGATATTTCAAAAGGGGAGTACAAGGTTGCTTCTTGGAGGATTTACAAATTAATCTTGCAGCTGAATGTTGAACCCTTTGCAGTGGTTGGATGATAGTCTGGGGGCTACCGATTAGTACTGAATTACAAAAGTCTATTCTAGATAGCACACACGAAGAAATTAGTGTTTTGGTGGCCTCTTCAGTCAGACAAGAGCGGACTGAACTAATCCTTTTCAACTCAATGTATGCGGCCTGGCAGGTTTTGGTGACATGCTGTTTCATAGTCAGATCGCGGTCAATAATGACTCCAAGATCGCGGACTTTATCTGCAAAATCAATGCTAACAGCACCGAGTGTTACTGCTTTTGGAAGAGAGTGAGTTTTTTTGGATTTTGAGAAACACATCGCCTCGGTCTTATCGTCATTCAGTTTAAGTTTATTTTCTGACATCCATGTTTTAACAGTTGAAGTACAGATGTCTAGAGAGTGAAGGAGGTTAGGAATGTTTTCAGGTGATTCTGATTTGTATAGTTGTGTGTCGTCTGCGAACATTTCATGCTCGACGGAATGAGTCGAGATTACATTGGACAGAGGAGTTGTATAGAGAATAAAAAGGACAGGACCCAGCACAGAGCCTTGTGGGACGCCAAACTCAAGGGGAACTGTGGCTGACTGGTGGTCACCAACAAGAACAAACTGCTTTCTCTCAGTTAGATAAGACCGAAACCACTGAAGTGCGGTATTGCGAATGCCAAAAGCCTGCTCCAACCGACGGAGAAGAATTTCGTGATCGATGGTATCGAACGCAGCCGAAAGGTCCAAAAGTAGAAGAACCGAAACTTTATCTTCATCAAGGGAGACTAAGAGATCATTTACTACTTAAGATATGCTGCTCATTGTACATAATGCGCAAATTGTACAGAATGGATACGACATGTACATGTGTGTGTGTGTGTGTGTGTGGTGAGTGTGTGTGTGTGTGTGTGTGTGTGTACCCCCGTTTCCACAGGTTTGGTTGCCTAAATCACCATAAGGCAACCATCCACACGTGGATGGCAACCTAAACTCTGGATGGCAACCTAATTGTGTGGATGGTCGCTTCATTTAACACCGTTAAATTGACTTTTTTGACGGAAAGAATGTCATAACAATGTTCAAAATGACATTCTTTCCGTCCTCTATAGGCGACGAAATAGGTCAAATTTTGTGCATTTTTTAGTGCAAAATTCTTCGATGCCGGAGCGAGTACTGCACCCAGTGCTGTTGTAGTGCAAGTGCACTAGAAAGGCACTACACCCAGTGCCGCCTCTTAGGTAACCATCCACACTTTAGGTATGTGTGTGTGTGTGTGTGTGTGTGTGTGTATGTGTGTGTTTTGCTTACTTGATGCATTTCAGCGTAAATTGACTCATTTTGCTCACTTCAGGCGATTTGTGGCAAAGTGAATGTGTTGTAGGTAGGAAGGGTTGTACATATAATAATTATTATTCTTTCAGTTTCATACCTGTATGTATATTTTTTTAATAATTTTTGACTCACATGCGAAGCAAAAGTGAGTCTATGTACTCACCCGAGTCGTCCGTCCGTCCGTCCGTCCGTCCGGACGTCCGTCCGGACGTCCGTCCGTCCGGCCGTCCGGAAAACTTTAACGTTGGATATTTCTTGGACACTATTCAGTCTATTAGTACCAAATTTGGCAAGATGGTGTATGATGACAAGGCCCCAAAAAACATACATAGCATCTTGACCTTGCTTCAAGGTCAAGGTCGCAGGGGCCATAAATGTTGTCTAAAAAACAGCTATTTTTCACATTTTTCACATTTTCTCTGAAGTTTTTGAGATTGAATACCTCACCTATATATGATATATAGGGCAAAGTAAGCCCCATCTTTTGATACCAGTTTGGTTTACCTTGCTTCAAGGTCAAGGTCACAGGGGCTCTTCAAAGTTGGATTGTATACATATTTTGAAGTGACCTTGACCCTGAACTATGGAAGATAACTGTTTCAAACTTAAAAATTATGTGGGGCACATGTTATGCTTTCATCATGAGACACATTTGGTCACATATGATCAAGGTCAAGGTCTCTTTGACCCTTATGAAATGTGACCAAAATAAGGTAGTGAACCACTAAAAGTGACCATATCTCATGGTAGAAAGAGCCAATAAGCACCATTGTACTTCCTATGTCTTGAATTAACAGCTTTGTGTTGCATGACCTTGGATGACCTTGACCTTGGGTCAAGGTCACATGTATTTTGGTAGGAAAAATGTGTAAAGCAGTTCTTAGTGTATGATGTCATTGCTAGGTTTAGGTCAAGCATGTGAGTCGTATGGGCTTTGCCCTTCTTGTTTTAAGATCGCTCTCGCTCTTGAACTCTTGGAAGAAGAAACAAATCATGCAAGAAATTTACAATCCTGATGGCAATCGCTGCTCTTGTCTCGTTATTATTGTCTTAAGGCGATGTGAGGCACTAAAATCACCAACATTAAACTTGGAGAATACATGGAATAACTTAGTTTTCTGGGTAGTTATTGAAGTGACTTATGAAAAGAAATGAAAAATATGTGAATACTACAGAACATAGACTGCCGTTGCTATGGAAACTGGCTTAAACAGCGCCATATTGGATTTCTAAGAAACGGTTTTACAGCAATATCATACATCAGAAATGCGTAACATTTGGCACAAAGATACACATGCCTTTTATCTACAATCATATAGAACAATGTTTTGAGAAAAGACTACAGTTGAATTTATGTTAATTTTTGAAATAAGGATTAATGAATATGCGGTTAGAAATTCATTAATCCGTATTACAAACATTAATATAAATTCAACTGTAGTCTTTAGTAAAAATATCGTTCTATATGATTGTAGATAAAAGTCATGTGTATCTTTGTGCCAAATATCAAGCTTTTCTGATGTATGATGTCGCTGTAAAACCGTTTCCTACAAATGCAATATGGCGGCTGTTTTCATAGCAACGGCGATCTGTGTCCATTAATATTTACACATTTTTCATTCATTGTTATAAGTCACTTCAATATCTACTAAGAAAACTAGGTTATTCCAAGTATTCTCCAAGTTTAATTTTAGTGCCACACATCGCCTTAATCAAGTTAATGGTTGTAGTTGTTGTTGTTATTGTTGTTGTAGTCGTTGTTGTTGTGATGATGATGATGATGATGATGATGATGATGATGATGATGATGATGATGATGACATGCAATAATAATGATGAAGATGTTGATGATGATGATGATGATGATGATGATGACGATGTTGATGATGTTTTTTTGTTCAGAAGCAATGGTCAGGCATACAGTTCTCACGGAGGATGACAATCATCAGTTACTGGTTTACACACACAAAGACACACACACACACACAAATACGCGGGCGCACACACACACACACACACACACACACACACACACACACACACACACTCTCTCTCTCTCTCTCTCTCTCTCTCTCTCTCTCTCTCCAAGTTAAAAACTGGAAATGAACATTATGTTGAAAGAATGAAGCCTTTTTAATCACTGTCTACAGACAGAACAGATGCATGAAATAAAGAACATGGGCGAATAGTCACGCAGAACTGAAATAGAAGCTTTTGCAAGTGAGATTGATGCTAATAATCCGCTCCCACAGGACTCATTGTGGATAAAAGGCCTACTCTCTTGAGATCTGTTCAACGTGTGATTATTATGATAAGGCGTTTAATTCAAAATAATGTACTTGCACAGCATGCAGACAGCTGATACACACCGGCAAAATCAACGCGTATTTCTAACTTTTTCTTGACCACTACATTCATAGAATACCTTCTTTCCACTGCAAATAATTATCGCGTAAACCATATATATGCAGACCTGTTTAGGACTATTATATGGGGTAAGAGTATCTCTTCACTTGCACACATATACAAAATCAAAAGCCTGGGTGCTCTTTGCGCAGAACTGGGATTTGTTGTGGAATTAACGTCGCCGATTCAGCGATTGACACGGCTGTTAGCAATGGAAACAAGAGGCGAAGCCTTCAAGGCTCACGTAAGAAATCGACAAACAGTAACACAAATTCAATCACTCCGTCAAACATACACACACACACACACACAGTAAGCATAGGTGAAACTGTGCAAGAAAGCGAGACCCTGGATCTGCCAACTAGTCTCGGCCCGCTCACAATAAGAATGACCGAGACTTTCAGTAATTCCTTTGCGTGACGTCTAACCCTCTTACGTCATAATGTGACGTCTTCAAATAGTTTCTATCACACACGTCAAACACTTTTGACCGAGACGTAATCTTCTTATGCGAGCTTTATCCATAGACTCGGAAATGTTAAAGTTTCTATCACACACACACGCACGCACGCACGCACGCACGCACGCACGCACAGACAGACAAAGTTTATCATCGCATAGGCTACACTTACGTGAGCCAATAATTGAGAAAACAATCCCCACTCCGCCTAGAAAGCAGCAAAGCTGTCAATTTTGTATGTGTATTGTTGTTCCACGAAAAGCCTGGCAGGGTTTACAATGATTTACTAAACGGTTTACTGCGAGAAGTTATTTTCAATTTTTAGATTTTTTTGTACAAATCACGCCGAAGTTAGTGTGAGAGAAGACTTTAATTCCTAAAACGTAGCCCTTGTGAGTGGCAAAAAAAAGATAAAAATAAATGAATAAATAAGGTATACATGAGCCATGCAAAATTAAATCTTAATGATAAATGCAATTCGTATTGGTTCATTCCTAGAGTTTGAATAACAAAAATCTGCCAGAGCGCTTCTAATATGACATAAGTGATATAAATATAACACCCATATTCTCGCACATTTTCTTACTTTCATCATGTTTTGTACATAGATACATTCTTAAATACTATATTGACGAAAATACACTCAAACAAAGTCTTACATTGCTATTGTTACATGATCACATCTGCATAAAATTATATAGAAAGCAAGGAAAAAAGCTCCGAAAAGCTTCATCTGTTCATACATTTTCCTGATAGTGTATACGACAAGAAAGCTTTTCTCTGACAACCTTTCAGGTCTTTCTTTCATTCATGATCATAATAAATACCATAATACAGTATCACATTATTATTTTAAAAATAGATTCAGCTTGCGGCCGAGTACAAAAAAGCAAACATTCAACTCAATTGACATAACGTTACATTTATCACACACTCATGCACAACACGCGTGGGTTCGAACCCCGGCCGGGTCATACCTAAGACTTTAAAATTGGCAATCTAGTGGCTGCTCCGCCTGGCGTCTGGCATTATGGGGTTAGTGCTAGGACTGGTTGGTCCGGTGTCAGAATAATGTGACTGGGTGAGACATGAAGCCTGTGCTGCGACTTCTGTCTTGTGTGTGGCGCAGGTTAAATGTCAAAGCAGCACCGCCCTGATATGGCCCTTCGTGGTCGGCTGGGCGTTAAGCAAACAAACAAACAAACAAACAAACAAACAAACAAACAATGCACAACACTATTTAAAACGTAAATCGACAATCATCATCTCCATGGCATGAAATACATTACAACAAGAAGCTAAAAGTATGACATATACATTCTCAAGCAGTTTATAATTTACACGATTTCTAGTCCGACTTTCATGGACTATCACCACGTCCTTAAATTGATTAATTACCTGTGCACTTATATGCACATCCTGGCTTGTAAAAATAAGTGAGTATTACACTTGTAGACATATCATTCAGAGTCATTTTGTTTGATGTGGATTCATCTCCTACATACAAAACAAATCTGATGGTGAATTATTGAAGAAAACAGTGACCTTGATGTGCCTTATTAAAGTACTTCTTCTTCTTCTTCTTCAGCGTTCCAGAATTGTCTGGTTACGTGTGAGCTCGTGAGCTCGTTTGCCCATTTGGGTTCCCCAAACTAGTCAGCTTCACTCCGCTTTCGTTGGGTAGGCATGCTGGTTTTTTTCGTGTTTTCATAACCCACCGAACTCAGACATGGATTACAGGATCTTTTCCGAGCGGACTTGGTCTTGTGCTTGCGTGTACACACGAAGGGGGTTAAGTCACTAGCAGGTCTGCACTTAAGTTGACCTGGGAGATCGTAAAAATCTCCACTCTTAACCCATCAGGCGGCAGCGACCGCGATTCGAACTCACGACCTCCCGATCAGGAGGCCGACGTCTTACCACCACGCCACTGCGCCCGTCACTAAAGTACTTATAGCAGATGGTACAAATCCAATGATTTAATTTAGTAGATCAACACAGATGTCAGGAATTACATTCATTAATAAAAACAAGAACCAACATCTTCACTCTGCACACAAAGCAGACCGGCTGTTGATTTCTGATTTGTTTACATGTGAAAAGATGCTCTTGTTGTGAATTAGCGTCTCGACAAAAACACAGCGATTAACTAAATGGTTTACTATGTAAAGACGTTGTTTTAAGTACAATCTTTCTTTCTTTCTTTATTTGGTGTTTAACGTCGTTTTCAACCATTCAAGGTTATATCGCGACGGGTTTAAGTACAATAAAAACCTCCATATTCAATATTCTGCAAACACACAAGCGATTATCTTTATAAGTACAGGATGCATATAAGAAAACTGTTTTCTTCAGAACATATGGTGTTTAACTAAATGGTTAACTAAGTAAAGACGGTAGGTTTTAAGTGCAATACAAACCTCCATATTGTATATTCTGTAAACACACAAGCGATTATCATTACAAGTACAGGATGCAAATAAGAAAATTATTTCTTTTTGCAAAAAGCTTTTTGTCTCAACAATATCCATTTGAACAACAAATTAAAAACACAAACAAACAAATCTTTTAAAGGATAGTAAGTGCTGGCAGGAGAGATGTAATATCTATGTTCATCTGTATACGTGTAACATAATATATGTTCAGGAATGCAATTACTAAATAGGTAGCAGAGCCGCTTACTACTACGATGTTGTTTTAACATAATTATTATGCTACAAATGTGCGTCCATAGCGAAGCTGCTACGCGTAAGAGCCCTCTGCTACGAAAAATAATAACAGCACAAAAATCGGTTACAAAATCGAGTGTGCTTTCGTGAAACGGATTTTCATTAGGTTGACCGAGTGAGCTCTTAGAGATACATTCAACCTCGTGA
This sequence comes from Littorina saxatilis, assembly GCF_037325665.1. NCBI lineage: Eukaryota > Metazoa > Mollusca > Gastropoda > Littorinimorpha > Littorinidae > Littorina > Littorina saxatilis. The sequence goes on from NC_090251.1 coordinate 26,318,538, forward strand.
CTGAAATCGAAACATTATCGCGACATTTATTAAAGCCGACCAATCTCATTGTACACTCGTGCCAAAACGTTAAACAACCCTGATATTCAATCATATTGCTATTTCATATGTTACGTGGATTTCCATTGGTCAATTGGGCAAAACTGAGCTCATTGTAAAAGTGATATTGACGACATTTCCGTCGATATCAGTTTTGATATCGACGACCTCTTTATTACGTCCCCACTTCAAAAACAAAAACACCTAAATTTAAAAACAAACAAATATACATGAAAATGTAATGATCCCAGAATTTAGTTGAGCAAGTGACTAAAGACTTTTTGAAAGAAAATACATTTTTAAATACTGAAAAGTACAAGAAAAGAGTGAACAAAAAGAAATAATAATCAGAGGGAGGGATATGGAACAGCCAAAACTGAGACAAATACTTTTGTAATTTCTTTACAATAAATACAAAATGTCCAGAGAATTAGCAATATATCTAACATTGACTGACTGTGTGATGATATCTTCTGCTATTGGTCTGTTTCGACAGTGATATCAAAATCTCGACCTCCGGTCTCGATTTTGATATCACTGTCTCAACAGACCATAGCAGAAGATATCATCACACAGTCCGTCAATATTGGGTAATATTGTGATATTAAAAAAGTCATAACACATATTTGAAGTGCTAGTAGTAGTAAAATTGATATTAAAGTCCTACGGTTTTTTGTCATTAAGGACTTGAAGTGCTAGAACAACTTTATTTGTATTGAAAATAGTCAGGCATGGTCCAATGTTACTTCCCCAGGTGTTTGACGACAGAAAATGTGTCAAAAATGGGGATATTCAAGAAAGTATTTTTTTTTATAAAGAACAGGCCACAAAACACAAAATGTTAACTCGTCAGTTTTTGACAAGTACAAAGAATATTCACCTATAGTCGTTTCAGCTTATCCCTCCCAAAGTAAACAAAATGTTGGAACCTGCTAAAATTGTCAGCTTTCAAACTAGCACCGGATTTATCATGTCAAGCTAATCAAGGGCTGTACCGTACAGTCTCTTTTGCGGATATAATTAATAGGATTTATTAGGCCAAGTGTTAGTTTAGGTTAGCCCGACCAACCCTATTTTTTCTCGCCGACCCCAACACTTTTTTTCATTTCTCAAAAAAACAAAAACGTTTGGTACATTTTGCGAACCATACCGAGACTAAGGGAAGTAATAAGGAAAGTAACCTTCTCTAAAATCGACTAAATGAATTTTGTTGTTGTTGTTGTTGTTGTTAAAAAGCCGACCTACCGACCCTACCTTTTTTGGTCACATTACCCTAAACCAACATATATTTTTTATTTGACCTTATCATGACATAACGGATCTCGGTTTTTAAGGCTTCAAGCGATGATAATCAGAATCAATAACGACGTGCCGTTTTCCAATCCGTGCTTTGCTGTACGCATCATCCGGGTCATTGCGCACGTGGTCATAGGCTGCGCCAGCTGCTCCACTGTTCTCCTTCATTGACCCGTTCCCAGCCAAGTTCAGTTTGTTGTAATCGTCCGTAAGTAAACCGTCCTCAGGTTTTGTAGATGCGCATCTGTTCTCGTTCAGGCCAATGGAAAATACTGCGCCGATTCTGTTGTAAGGGTTAAAAGATGCGTCCCCGGGAGCTTTTTGCGAAGAGGTGTTGTTTCCATTATGGCTGATGGTATTGTACTCGGTGTCTGGCTGTCCGGGTTTAGCTGCAGGTTCAAACTTCTTGCCTTTCTTGTTGACAACGCTGTACACATCTTTAGGATTGGGCTGGGTCGGCTTGTCACCCACGATTTTGGCGAGGGTGTACCCTGGAGTATGAGTCTTCTTGCCTGGCTTGTTGACAACGCTGTACACGTCATTGGGGTTTGGTCTTTCTGGTGTCGCGTTCTTCTCGCTGTGGGTTGCAGCGGGTTGTGCCTCGTCAATGCGACTGTAGTCGTCTTCTTTGCTCCCGTTCAGCCGCTGAAGGTTAAGACTAAGAGAGCCGTTGGTGTTGGTGCCATCGTCTGCCAGCTCATAAGGGTTGATGTCTGACGACGGTGTTGTTGCTAAGTCGATGTCTGTGTAGTCGCCGTCACGACGTGAGAACGGGTTGCCTCGTCTTTCAGTGGCTGTACTCCCTGTGGTGGTGCCTACAAGCAGAAGAAAATATCAATGCGATGGTATGGAAGCCAATGTGCGTTATTGTTGTTGTTGTTGTTTGTGTTGTTCCTGTTGATGACGATGACGATGTTCTTGTTGTCGCTCAGTGTTGTTAACGTATGGACTTAAACATGATTTTAGTTTTGAATTTGTTGTTGTTATAATGAGAATCGTTGATAACTCTCGGTAGTTTATGTTGTTGTTGAATTCATCTGCGTTGTTGTTGTTGTTGTTGTTGTTGTTGTTGTTATTGTTGTCTTTATCTGCGTTGTTATAACTGTTGTTGTTGTTGTTGTTGATTTAATCTGCGTTGTTGTTGTTGTTTTTGTTGTTGTTGTTGTTGTTGGCTTTATCTGCGTTGTTATAACTGTTGTTGTTGTTGTTGTTGTTGTTGACGACGTTATCTGCGTTGTTATTGTTGATGACTTTATCTGCGTTGTTGTTGCTGCTGTACGTTGTTGTTGTGTTTGTTGTTGTTGATGTTAATGATAATGATGCTGATTATTCACAAGTTTTATTTATTTATTTATTTATTTATTGACGAGAATTTATATCGCGCACATATCTCACCACACAAGGCGACTCAAGGCGCATATTACCTATTAATGCCGTGTGAGATGGAATTTTTTACACAATATATCACGCAATTTTATTCCAATTCGTTTCTATTCGTAGAAAAAAGCACAACTTTTTTGGTTAGGCTAATAATGAAACCCAATGATGCACACTACACACACGTTCACACACACACTTGTTACATATGGAACAGGTACGGGTTTGCGAAGCAAAACAATCTAACATGAGTGGCAGACACCTTCAATTTGAGGAAACAAAGCTACAGGTTGAGATTTTACCTGAGAGCATATTCTGAAACTCCCACCACTTGGCCCATAATAGTGGCTGTACATGTTGTTTGAGACACAATTAATATATTAGAACACTTGATAACCGGAACAGTACTTACCTCCTGCTGACATTGACAGGTCCTCGGGGATTCTGCTTTCATTATCAGCTTTGCTGCAACAAATCCAAACACATTCAGCACACAGCGTATAAGCCAACAACTTGTGTTTGCTTTTTACATTTAGTCAAGTTTTGAGATTAGACAAAGAATAAATGACGAGGGTGGCCATTAACAGATTGACTAAATGTGTTGACATCTTGTTGTTTGGGCACATTATAAGTCTGATTTCGTGAACCGTACAGATATTTTGGTGGATAGCGGAAGCTTTTCAAAGGATTCCTCCGCCATTAAATCGTTTATTACCAACACAGAAATCATGGCCTTACCTTTGGCGACGTTTTCTCCTGCAGACAAGGACGACGACGATGATGACGACGATGAGTACAAC
>NC_090251.1:26327049-26397049 GCF_037325665.1 Littorina saxatilis
CGCGAGGCGGTTGCTTGATGGATGTTGACTGCTGGTCCACACGTAGCTCACTGGGCTGTCTCCATGACAACGGTTGTTGACTCCCATGACGCAACGTGGCTTCGCGGATGGTTGCTGTTGACGAGAGGCAGCCGGCGGGCGTTGGTGCAAGGCAGCTCGAAGCTCTGCTGACTTGATGGCGAGTTCGCTGACTTGTAATTGAAGGCTGCGTACCTCAGTGCTGCTCTCTGTTGCTTGTTGTTGTTGCTTCGTCACCACCTCGAAATCTTCCCTCATCCACCTGAGAGCTTCTGCACGGACTGCCGCAAAAGGGACAGCCTCACGCCCTCTCACAAAGCGCATGAGGTCCCGTCTCATTGCAGGCAAGAACAGTCCGTGCATGAATCGATCACGAAGTGCAGCATCGGTAACTGTACCGGCAACACCACCATTCATCTTGTCCCGCAGAGCCTGCAACCTGTGGGCATATGAGAGAATGCCCTCCTCTTGACTCTGGGAGATGCTGTAGAACGACGCTAGTAGAGTGGAAATGCTGGCGTGGTCCCCAAACGTGTCCTGCAGGATGGTCAAGACTAAGTTGGCAGTGGCAGTCGCCTGAGGGGGGTGCAGGTTGATCTCCTTCTTGGCAGGCCCAGCAAGTGACTGAATCAGCCATTCAGCAGCCTCGCCGCCCAGCGCCTCCAGATTGAAGTGGGCAATGATGCGACGAGCCTCTGTGACGTAGTCGTCTAGCAGACAGCCATCTTTGCTGCTAGTGAAGAGGGGGAGCCTGGGAGGGGAGAACATCTGCCACTGGGGTCTAGGAACCCCGTCGACCGCCATCTTGGATACGCCGAGTACCTCCTACACTGCTACCCCTGCTTTCTGGTGTTAAACTACGGCGTCTCTACTTCCTGAATCCTGCTCCGCAAGCGCCAGATGTGATGGGGTGGAGTGGAAGGGGGAAAATAGGCCAGGAAGCATAAATGAGACGCCAAGACAGAGGTTGCGATAACGTGACTTTTAATTAACGTACACCAGAAGCAAACACCAGATGTAAACACCAGAAAGCAGTGTAGATTCTCCTCAGTGAGCACACTTGGAACCTAAACACAAGAGCACAGGTTCACAAGTCGCGATAAATTTGGGCAGAGGTTCGACACTTTCACGACAACAACATATGAGCAGCACCCAGCTCACTCGATGATCGGTCTCACTAAACGCGTCTGCTGATCTAGCCTAATGCTCTCTTTTAAAGGCTGGTCACTTCCGATAGCCAATAGGAAGACTACCCGGTGTCAGACAACGGGGGGTGTCGTCTTAAGATTGCCTGCCAAATGAAAGGGATCGTTAAAGAGGCAGAAATCGTTACAGGGGTGTCACACACCGGAAATATTACAAGTAGTTACACTAGCTGAAGGGGGAAGAGGGGCCTGTCTGTCGTGCACACCGGAAATATTACGCACACCGGATAAGGCTCATTAGATTACAACCAGTTACAAAGAAAGGGGGGGGGGGGGGTAAGAGACTAAAACCTCCAAGCCACCTGGCATCTTCTATGTTGTACCCTGTCAAAAGAAATGACACCCACTTGACAAAACGCCGTCCAACGATACCCAGACAGTCTGGCGGCACATTACATAACGACCACCTAAATCTGGGATAAGAGGTTAGAAAGGAATCCGGTCAAGAGTCTTCCCTACGATAGTAAACACACAATACTCCTAGCGGGAGACACAACTTGGGTCAGGGGAAGATAATAGACAGGGGAGGCAACTGAGTCGGGCAGGAGATAATTACACAAAAAGACTGGATACGCCACTTGGCTACATATATATTAGCAAAATATTAGCGAAGTCGATTTTTGAGGTCAATCGCTGTCGTATGTTTTTTAAGAATGAGGGGCATATTCTGTATATTACAATGGTCTCCCGTGGAGTGTAGCAGACGCAGGGCAGGGACACACTGGGAAAATGGTGATGATAAAGGTAACATGAAACACACACAAAAGCCCAGTAAGGGTTGATAGACAGGTAACTAAGAGTGCGCAACAAACAACGTAACACAAATACAACAGCCAGAGCCCGATCAATACCTGGAGACGTCATGTTTCCGTCAGTAGACGACGTTGGACCAGTTGGGTCGCTGGTAGTGCAGTGGCTTGTGCTAGACGAGGTCGTGATGTCTGGTACGTGTGTACACTGGGTGGACGTGGGTCGAGGTGTTGCTTTGAATTGTCCATCTGAATACATTTGAAACAGCTTTAAGTAGACCTATTATCTTCATATATAACACTTTATTATTCTTCTTTTACACTTACATTCAAAAGCTGCTTTAAGTTCAGAATAATCTGAGTTCATATTAATTGTATAATTTTATCAGTACATTGAAAGTACATCACCCAACCATTAAAACTAGTTTTTACCAACAACCCAATCAGCGGGTGCAAAGGTTAACTTTCCAAAACAGAAGAATGTTGGAGCCTGCGGGCCCATTCTGTCAAAAAAAAAGAAGCACAAAAGAACGCATGCATAATCGTAACTTTACCATGCTCTTCACAGCGGCCTTCAAGGAGTGTGACGTGGTCAAGTTTCGGAAGTGAGGAATTCAGTTGACCACCGCCCAGAACTCGGAACTGTATCTGGAAATAAGTCGATGATTTTCCAGTAACTTAGTATGCCAGAGAAGAAAACAAAACCAAATGAAAGTTTCCAAATGGAATGGTATTTAAACGACGATACGGGTGAATATAAGGTATAATACTTATACGTGTAATCCTGTTTGGGTTGCTTCCTCCCTGGTGAGAGCGAACTGCCATACGGTACGGCGCTAACTTTTTTGGACTAAATGCTTTAAAGGTACTGAACTTGTCAAATCCAGGTGCACGGAGCCCCTGGGGCTTTTAGTCATACCTCAGGCAGCTATCCGTTAGAAGAACTACCAAGTTTCATTGACTTGCACCCAAAGAATCAAGAACTGCGATTTTTTTACGAATTAATTTCGTACTCGGACCAGGCTGGTCTTGGCCTATTTTTGGATCTAAATTTAGATCAGGTAGATCACCACATCATGCACAAAAAGACACGTCACTAGCAAACTATGTCAGACGTCATCATGAGTTTGTGTAAAACAAAATGGAGGCCGGAATCACTCAGTTGAATCGAACTCCGACCAAACACCACGTAATAACTAGGTTAATTTATGCACTCGCGTGAACAAGAAACTGTCGAGCTTCACAGATGTCGTCGTTGGGTAGTTTTAGGTTTGTTTTACTACCATAAGAGGATTTTTGAACTGTAAATGCACTCAGCTGCACTGTGCCTTTAACATAGACTGGGAATCGAGACGTGGTTCGTGGTGTGTGTGTGTGTGTGTGCGTGTGTGTGTGTGTGTGTGTGTGTGTGTGTGTAGGTCGACTTTGAGGAAACTACTGAACTGATCTTCATGAAACTTTACAAGCAAATAAAGGGCATTGAGGACGTCATATTTGGCTTTTTTTCAAAGTTGAGGCTGCACTGTCACTTTTTGATCATATTGATTGTAAGTTTGGTCAAGCAATCTTCGACGAAGCCCAAGCTATGGGATTGCATTTCAGCTTGGAAGCTGAACAGTTATTTGCTGATTTTGGTCATTAAACATCTGAACATTAAAATCAAAATTAAACTTTTAGTAATCGATCCAAAAATGATTTCATCTCATTCTTGATCATTTCTTGATTCCAAAACATATAGGTATGATATGTTTGCATTCAAAACAAGCTTACCAAGTTAAAAATTATAGAGAAAAGTGCGCTTTCTTGCGAAGCGCTATACACTATACTGCGCTATACTGGCTTGTCAAGGCAAGGCAGGGCAACATTATTTCAGAAACCCCTAGGGCTACATGAATTTTTTAAAACACACAATTACAATGAAAACAACAACAACAAATGTAATAATCGGACACAACACTTCAAATAGTCTCGGTTAACCATATCCGAAGGCCGAGACGGGTCACGCTCGTCTCCGCGAAATATATACGGTCATTATACTCAACCTATTTTCTTTATTTCTGAGCGCGTTTTGAAAGTAAACATGACATATCTATTATATTTTTGAATTCAGGAGAAGATGAGGAATACAATAAAATAATTTTTTTAATTTGTAATTGAAAATTCGTTTTTAATGACAACATTAATAAGCAAACTAATTAACTAATGTGCTTCCGAGGTGAAATGCGATCCTATGGTCCGGACTGAGTCAAAGATTTCTTGACCAAAACTGAAATCAATTTAGTATACACATGAGGGCGTGACAGTGCCGCTTCAACTTTCAACAGAAGCCGGATATGACGTCATCAAAGACATTTATTGAAAACATGTCATATCCATGCAGAGACTCCCATGTCAAGTTTCATGAAAGTCGGTTCAGTAAGTTTTTTTTTAATCGCTCTACACACACACACACACACACACACACACACACACACACACACACACACACACACACACACACACACACACACACACACACACACGCACACACACACACACACACACAAATACACCACAACCCTCGTCTCGATTCCCCGTCTATGTTAAAACATTAAGTCAAAACTTGACTAAATGTAAAAAGTAAATAGAATGCATTTTTAGGTACCATGTAATATTCGATATAAACATTTAAAGGACTGAAAATGCAAGTCACAAAATGATACACAGCTCTGGAAATCAACCCTTCGCATGCTTTGCGGAGCTGGGCGTGACCCGTCTCGGTCTTCTGCTTGCCAGGACTTCAGTCTCGGTGACGACTGGTTTTTAGTGTTGATATTTTATTTTCAGGCCGACATATTGACCGCAAGTTTGTTTTTATTTCGCTTTACGCGACTTGTTGTTTCCCCTCTGCTTGCATGTCTTTATGTTTACAAGCCCTGAGACCTTCGCTGTAAAATTTAAAGTTTTATTGTGCGCATGCATGCAAACGGGACTGTTTGGACACCAAAGAAGATATGCGCAAAGTTGACTCTGGGAGATACATCCCTCGCTTGACATACCAACGTCGACAGCGACAAACTGGTTTCAAAATCTTCCCGCTGATTCTCAAATTCATCCAACACAGTTAAGGAAACACTTATGCAACACGCGTGTGAGGGTCCACACACGAGAAGGCACCCCCCACCCCACACACATGTAACCGAGTGCCGAAACACTACGATCACCTCGGGAAGCGAAGTGCAATCAAACAGGATTGAAAATGTTAGGGCTAATTTCTTAGCCCTATAAACACTGTTATGCAAACCCGAAGGTGTCCATGAACATACAGACAAGTTAAAATTAATATTAAAAGTCCTACGGTTTTGAGCCATTAAGGACTTGAGTGTTTGTCCACAGACAATTGGAAACCACCAGACCCCATCACAAACAGAACTCTACAATTCACTGGTGTTGACTTTTAAAGGCCAACAACTCGGGTGCAGAGTCTGCTGTAAAAGGACCGGTAGCCTCCCCTGTCACACACAAAACAAAGGAACATATATATACATGTATGGACAGTTTCATGCTACTTCGGAACTATAACTGTAGCCTATGTCTTGCACATGTACCTTTCCTTTGATGGCCATGGGTCCAATGCTGAATCGTGCAGTGCGGTCGATCTTGTCAGCGAGATCGTTAGAGTCTTCCATTAAGCACGGCTGTGCACCGTTGCTGAATGCAAGGAACACCTGGAGCTGATACGGAAGGCCTCTGGAGTAGGTAAACTCTATACACGATCGGGTTGTAAATTTCACCCACGGAGACTCCAGAATGGAATATACGGAGGATCCACATGTTGTTGAGTTCTGCCTGACAGTGGCATAGCCTTTGAGGTTAACAGAACAATTTGTTACACTTTCTGACAGAATGAGAGAGACAGAGAGAACTGAACTAGAGTGAACTTTATTTACAAAGATTGAGTTTTTCACCTGAACATTTTGCAATGGACACAAAGACACACAAACCTAGGGGGACAAACCTCACCCTCCGCTCTCGTTAAAACATTCGGTCATTACTTGACTGGATGTAATTAAAGTGCACAGACCTCTTTGCCGAGATCACAGAGCGAGGAAACAGATGTGTTCGTTACACTAGCGGTTTTCACGACGAATCTTTGAACGGGCGGCCGGGTTTTGCCTGTTCATATAGTGCTACAAATAGCGAGGACATTCCCACGATGAACACTCTGCTGTGTTCGCTTTTTTCAATCGTCGGCCGAGATTCGCATGATTGTGTGTGCAAGGGGCGTACGCATGTGGATTCGGCGGAAGTGCAAATGCTAGCTAGCCATGATGTCATTACGACAAAGACTGTGCAGGGTTATGCTAAAATCTTTTATTAGCCCTGTGTATCGCTTGATTCTTTTAGTGTGACCGAATTCTGACCCTACACCACCGCCGACCCACCAACTCTGCTATGTATCGATTTCTATTATCAGGACCAATGGACTTTGTGTTTTATAAATTATAATTATTTGTTTTGTTGGACTACATGTACTGTGTTGTACGGAATTGTGAACATGTCCGACTCTGTAAGTTTACTACCACAACATGGATTTAATAAAGGGGGACATTCATATTCATTACTTCTAACTCCGCCTTGGGCTGAGAAAATAAGTTTTCCAGGAAATTAATAAAACGTTCAATAAAGGAATTTGAACTGATTTCAATTGACGAAAAAACGTTTGCAAAAGTTAGGAACATCTTCGTTAATAGTTCACCAATTAGGTGCAGTGTCATTCTTTCCAAACATTATTTAGTAAAATAATCCCTTTTAATGTCTCGTATAATATTAACAGCTATCGTGTTTTCAGCGTAGCGATAGGGTCGGATATTTTGACGAGAACAAGTATAATACGCTGAGTCAAAGACGAGTCGTATTATACTTGGTCGAGTATATCCGATCCTATCGGTACGCTTAAAAACGATAGCGTTTATATTGCTATTCTGATAGAGGGTCATACATTTGCAAAATGTAAGTTTTTGCTTCGATGCAGCTGTTTTCTGACGAGACTGAGCAGACGACGTTTCTTCAGCAATCGTTAGTGCGCATATACACGTATTTCCCTCTGGCGGCTGAACAACGGCAACATTAGACTTGGTAAAGCGGTAACGTTCGATTGACACAGTCTCAGTGCGGAGACTGATTTCGTTGTGTACAAGGGCATACATTGTTTGTCTATGTCTTGTTTCGTCGGAAAGTAAGAAGATTAGGGTAATTCGTCATCATATTAAGAGTTGGCAAGCTTTGGTAAGTGGGATTGCATGCCGGCGGCCTTCGATTGGAGGGAAAGGTAGGGTGTATTTCCACAAGAGTTAATGCTTATCAATGACAGACACTAATACATCACAAAAAAACAACAAGACTGCATTGAGATCAGTAACATTATAAATTCCTTGGAAATGTAGGCCTACAGACGCAAGATCAAGTAAAAAAAAAGTGTTAACGTCAAAATGTTTAAATTACATGAGAGAAAAGAGACAAAGAGAGATCAAGGGAAATAGACAGATGGACGGACAACCAAGGCCGGAAAAGTCAACAAAACATATAATTTACTGTCGTTTGTGCTCCAAGGTTCCATACACTTGTCAACACAACCCTGCCTGAAGGAGCAAAGGTTTCCTTCAAAGCTGCAGTTTAAAGAGGTTGGGGGTTGATGTGAAACTGAAATCAATAAGAGTCACACGTTGTCACAGTCTGTAATATGAAACTTTCATGGGTTTACACATTTTACACGTTATCAGGAAAGTAATTATACTTTAATGCCATTTTGCATATCTTTTCCTATTTAACGTTTGAAACTAGCATGTGTTTAAAACCAAACTTATATCTCCTGAGAAGAGTTTATCAGGAAAACATAGTAACCACTAAGTCAAAACACAAAGAAGTATACTGTATATTATTAACAATTGTCCAGTTAAATTGATACAGATGAACGATTATCTAAGAAGCCACATTTTGGCAAGCTCATGTATTGCGGTTCAATGCAGACTCAGTTTGAATTATATGCACACTAGTGAATATGAAATGTTCTGTAGAATGAAAATCAGGTCGTTTTTGCTGTTACGTGGATATGTAAGATTTATATACAAAAAAATTAACCTCACAAATGAAGATCATGTCTCACACACCAACACACACACACACACTCTCTCTCTCTTTCTCACACACACACACACACACATACACACACACACACACACACACACACACACACACGCGCGCGCGCGCACACACACACACAAACACACGCACACACACGCGCGCACACACACATACACAACTTCTCACCAGAAGAATCTGCTTGAATAGTTGAATTGTTCTCGCAACAGTTTGCTGACCTGAAGGAGAAAAAAACAAATCAAATCTCTCTCTCTCTCTCTCTCTCTCTTTCTCTCTCTCTCTCTCTCTCTCTCTCTCTCTCTCTCTCTCTCTCTCTCTCTCTCTCTTTCATTTTTGTCCAACAGAATTTAAAGGCCAACATCCACAGGAATTTTTCTCCTGGAGCGACCTAAACTTGAACCCGAGGCAGTTCGCCAAAAAGAACCGTCGATCACGAGAAAAGCATGCGTATCGCATGCGAGACGATTTGCAAGCAAGCCAGCGCAGCAGCGGGTGGGGATTTGGTCTCGGCAAAGAAACTACAATGCAGTGTTTTGTCTCGGTGAGACTGAAAGAGAGACAGAGAGCACGAGAGAGCGACAGGGACACAGTGATTCAAGGCGCACAACTCTAGTAAAGTTGTCGTAGCACGTCCGCCTATGGCCAAAATGATCCGGGTTCGATTCCCGGCATGTGTTTTTTTGTGGTTTTTTTTTAATTCTTGTTTGCTATTGTTTATTATGAACGTTTTAATGTTTTATTTTACTCTAATAATTTTTTTAATTGTGTAAAATAAATAAAAAAAATTTTTTAATTTTTTTTTTTAATCCACGTGCACAAGACAAAAACTTTCATACTGGGGGAGCGAGCCAGTCTGAAGAGTACTCGGGTCCAGCGCCAGCGTTTTTTATAATTTCGCTTCACGCGACTTGTTATTTATGTATCCAAAACATCATAGAACGTGGTACAATGCATGAAAACAACGCCGACAGTAAACAAGATGTTATCTGGGCAGTACATTGGGTTGAACTAAAAGAATTCTGCTGAGAATGTACAAAAGAAACAAGTCGCGTAAGGCGAAAATACAATATTTAGTCAAGTAGCTGTCGAACTCACAGAATGAAACTGAACGCAACGCAACGCAGCAAGACCGTATACTCGTAGCATCGTCACTTCACCGCCCGTGGCAAAGGCAGTGCCCGTGGAATTGACAAGAAGAGCGGGGTATTCGTTGCGCTGAGAAGGATAGCACGCTTTTCTGTACCTCTCTTCGTTTTAACTTTCTGAGCGTGTTTTTAATCCAAACATATCATATCTATATATTTTTGGAATCAGGAACCGACAAGGAATAAGATGAAAGTGTTTTTAAATTGATTTCGAAAAAAAAAATTTGATAATAATTTTTATATATTTAATTTTCAGAGCTTGTTTTTAATCCGAATATAACATATTTATATGTTTTTGGAATCAGCAAATGATGGAAAATAAGATAAACGTAAATTTGGATCGTTTTATAAATTTTTATTTTTTTTTACAATTTTCAGATTTTTAATGACCAAAGTCATTAATTAATTTTTAAGCCACCAAGCTGAAATGCAATACCGAACTCCGGGCTTCGTCGAAGATTACTTGACCAAAATTTCAACCAATTTGGTTGAAAAATGAGGGCGTGACAGTGCCGCCTCAACTTTCACGAAAAGCCGGATATGACGTCATCAAAGACATTTATCAAAAAAATGAAAAAAACGTTCGGGGATTTCATACCCAGGAACTCTCATGTCAAATTTCATAAAGATCGGTCCAGTAGTTTAGTCTGAATCGCTCTACACACACACACACACACACAGACACACAGACACACGCACATACACCACGACCCTCGTTTCGATTCCCCCTCGATGTTAAAATATTTAGTCAAAACTTGACTAAATATAAAAACAAGTCGCGTAAGGCGAAAATACAACATTTAGTCAAGTAGCTGTCGAACTCACAGAATGAAACGGAACGCAATGCAATTTTTCAGCAAGACCGTATACACGCCGGAACCTCGGCTGTACCCGCGGATAACCGCAGGCTCTGCAGGCTGTTCACCGCAGACAGAAATTGTCAACACGAGTGGTGAGTGTCTGCACAAAATCGTCTCTGCTTTCTCTAAAATGACATATCATTACAAAACTATTGTTTGTACTTCAACCTAAGGTATTATAGCACCCTATCATCGATTTAATTTTTTCCTTTCGTTCGTATGTGAAGGCTGAGCTTCGAGTATTTGTGCATTTCCTGTAAAAAGTGCCAAAATTCTGACTTCTGCAACTTGTTTAATAAGCTTGGATTTCCGTAATAAATGTGTAAAGTCAGAATTTTGGCACTTTTTACAGGAAATGCACAAATACTCGAAGCTCAGCCTTCACATACGAACGAAAGGAAAAAATTAAATCGATGGTAGGGTGCTATAATACCTTAGGTTGAAGTACAAACAATAGTTTTGTAATGATATGTCATTTTAGAGAAAGCAGAGACGATTTTTTGCAGACACTCACCACTCGTGTTGACAATTTCTGTCTGCGGTGAACAGTCTGCAGAGCCTGCGATTATCCGCGGGTACAGCCGAGGTTCCGGCGTGAGGTATACTCGTAGCATCGTCAGTCCACCGCTCATGGCAAAGGCAGTTAAATTGACAAGAAGAGCGGGGTAGTACTTGCGCTGAGAAGGATAGCACGCTTTTCTGTACCTCTCTTCGTTTTAACTTTCTGAGCGTGTTTTTAATCGAAACATATCATATCTATATGTTTTGGGAATCAGGAACCGACAAGGAATAAGATGAAATTGTTTTTAAATCGATTTGGGAAATGTAATTTTAATCATAATGTTTATAGTTTTCATTTTCAGAGCTTGTTTTTAATCCGAATATAACATATTTATATGTTTTTGGAATCAGAAAATGATGAAGAATACAATAAACGTAATTTTGAATCGTTTTATAAAAAAATAATTTTAATTACAATTTTCAGATTTTTAATGACCAAAGTCATTAATTAAATTTTAAGCCTCCAAGCTGAAATGCAATACCAAAGTCTGGCCTTTGTCGAAGATTGCTTGACCAAAATTTCAATCCATTTGATAGAAAAATTAGGGCGTGACAGTGCGGCCTCAATTTTCACAAAAAGCCGGATATAACGTCATCAAAGACATTTATCAAAAAATAGAAAAAATGTCTGGGGATATCATACCCAGGAACTCTCATGAAAAATTTCATAAAGATCGGTCCAGTAGTTTACTCTGAATCGCTCTACACACACACACACGCACACACACACACACACACACACACACACAGACACACATACACCACGACCCTCGTCTCGATTCCCCCCTCTACGTTAAAACATTTAGTCAAAACTTGACTAAATGTAACAAGTCGCGTAAGGCGAAATTACTACATTTAGTCAAGCTGTGGAACTCACAGAATGAAACTGAACGCACTGCATTTTTTTCACAATGACCGTAGTCCGCCGCTCGTGCAAAACGCAGTGAAACTGACGAGCCTGTTTAGCGCGGTAGTGGTTTCGCTGTGCTGCATAATACTCTTGTCTGTACCTCTCTTCGTTTTAACTTTCTGAGCGTGTTTTTAATCCAAACATATCATATCTATATGTTTTTGGAATCAGGAACCAACAAGGAATAAGATGAAATTGTTTCTAAATCGATTTCAAAAATTTAATTTTGATCATAATTTTAATTTTTTATTTTTCAGAACTTGTTTTTAATCCGAATATAACATATTTACATGTTTTTGGAATCAGAAAATGATGAAAAATAAGATGAACGTAAATTTGGATCTTTTTATAAATTATTATTTTTTTTTTTACAATGTTCAGATTTTTAATGATCAAAGTCATTAATTAATTTTTAAGCCTCCAAACTGAAATGCAATACCGAAGTTCGGCTTTCGTTGAAAATTGCTTGGTAAAAATGTCAATCAATTTGATTGAAAAATGAGGGTGTGACAGTGCCGCCTCAACTTTTACAAAAAGCCGGATATGACGTCATCAAAGATATTTATCGAAAAAATGAGAAAAAAAATCCGGGGATATCATTCCCAGGAACTTTCATGTCAAATTTCATAAAGATCGGTCCAGTAGTTTAGTCTGAATCGCTCTACACACACAGACATACAGACAGACAGACAGACACACACACACACACACACACACACACACACACACACACACACACACACACACACACACACACACACACACACACACACACATACACCACGACCCTCGTCTCGATTGACATTTATGATATCCCCGGACGTTTTTTTCATTTTTTCGATAAATGTCTTTTGTAATTAAAATTATTGTTTTATAAAACGATCCAAAATTGCTTTCATTTTATTCTTCATTATGTTCTAATTACAAAAACATATAAATATGTTATATTCCGATTAAAAACAAGCTCGCAAAATAAAAAAATATAAAAATTATGATTAAAATTACATTTTCGAAATCGATTTAAAAACAATTTCATCTTATTCCTTGTCGGATCCTGATTCCAAAAACATATAGATATGATATGTTTGGATTAAAAACACGCTCAGAAAGTTAAAACGAAGAGAGGTACAGTAAAGCGTGCTATACAGCACAGCGCAACCGCTACCGCGCTGAACAGGCTCGTAAACTTTCACTGCCTTTTGCACTAGCGGCGTGTGAAAAAATGCAGTGCGTTCAGTTTCATTCTGTGAGTTCCACAGCTTGACTAAATGTAGTAATTTCGCCTTACGCGACTTGTTCCTCTTAGAGAGAGGGTTCAATCTGTATACGTACACGATACGTACTCTTCTCAGGGCACTGTGAAATGTGGAGAGCCACAGGGGTTTGTTTTGGGACCTGTTTTATTTTGCAGGTATATAAATGATTTGCTCCTGTACCTACAGTCTGAATCTGTTGAGTGTCATTTGTTAGCAGATGATACTACCTTACATGCAACAGGGAACAGCCCTGCACAAATTCAAGACAAATTGCAACAGAGCCTAAACGATGTTTCTGAGTGGTGTTCTGCAAATCGTATGTTTATTAATCCAGTTAAAACAAAGTCTATGATAATCAGCACTCGCCAAAAACATCAACTTTCAGAAATGACTCTGAGTCTGTCCCTAAATGAGCACTCCATTGAGCAAGTAGCTGAGCACCGTTTACTGGGACTTACTGTTGATAATAATCTCAAATGGCAGACTCGCATCAATGGAATCCGCAAGAAAATGGCTAAAAACCTGTTTCTTTTGTCAAAGTTACAAAGCATTATTAATCTGGACACAAGAAAACTATTTTACAATGCCCAAATAAAACCCCATATTGATTATGCTCCCATAGTATGGGACGGGCGTAGTGAAGTTTACTTGAAGAAGCTGAACTCGCTCCAGCTAGTTCTGCCCAGTCCATCTCTTTCTACAAAGGAAAAGATGAAAAGTATTGGGATGTTAAGTTTTAGAAGCAGCTTTTGTATAATAAATGTTCATTTATGTATAAAGACGTCTATCAGGAATATCTTATACAACTCTTCAAATCATCTCCGTCATATCATTCAAACACTCGAAATAACCTTGTCTTGCCAAGGCCCCGCTTCGATTTGTTTAAAACTCGTTTTTCCTATTCTGGTGCATTCCTTTGGAATTCACTACCTGTAGATATCAAGTCATGTCTGTCATTATCTTCTTTTAAAAGACAGCTCCGAAAGCACTTCTCTTGCGACTTCTCTTCCTGATTTGGCCTGTATGGTCCGCTGGACCCAAAAAGCAACAAATAACTAACTAACTAACTAACTTGCGTCTAAGTCGGTGTACAATTTGTGCGAGTGTGTGTGAGGATGCGTGAAAGAGTGTATTGTATGCTTCCATAATTAACAAGCACACTTTTTTTTTACATTTTGTTTTAATACTTTTCCCTACATGATTGTGTTTTATTTGATTTCTATTTCTTATTCTTCATACTAGCTTGTTCTTCGTTTCATGTGTGTATTAAAGTAGGGACTAGCTGTAAGAAAGGACCATATGGACCTAATGCTGTCATCCCTCGGTAATAAAGTTTTCGAGTTCGAGCTCTCTCTCTCTCTCTCTCTCTCTCTCTCTCTCTCTCTATCTCTCTCTCTCTTTCTCTCTCTCTCACACTCTCTCTCTTTCTCTCTCTCTTTCTCTCTCTCTCTCCCTCTCTCTCTCTCTCCCTCTTTCTTTCTCTCTTTCTATATCTCTCTCTTTCTATCTCTCTCTCTCTGTCTGTCTGTCTCTCTGTCTCTCTGAGTCTGTCTCTGTCTTTGTCTGTCTGTCTGTCTGTCTCTGTTTCTCTCTGTTCCTCTCTGTTTCTCTGTCTCTGTCTCTCTCTCTCTTTTACCCCCGCTCTCTCTCTCTCTATAATTCAGTAGGTTCGATAAGTCCAATACACTGGATCATCTAGCTTACCGTGGCTCAGAACAGGTCTGGGTCGCTATGCTAGGAATAAACAGGAACAGCGCAAGACAGTACGAGCTTGACCGGGACCTCATTTTGGAAGCAAAACACAGAGAAATTGACAGCTGAAAAATAGAATTATAATATCGTTATAATCATGCATCAGCCAACAAATTAACAGGTGCTCAGTGTCTCCGAACCAGACGACAAGTGCAGACATACAAAAAACAAATAATAAAAAAGATTAAGTGTTCTTGGCTGTTTCCCTCTTGTGATTGCCTGATAACCTCGTATCATCGTCCAAAAACCATTGCACTTTAAAAAGAAATTCATATATTTGCATACACTTAGTTTAATTGAAGATGCATTATCCTACAGTTAAGACAAGTGCAGACAGACGAAGAACAAATACTAATAAAGATTAAGTGTTCTTGGTTCTTCCCTCTTCTGATAACCTCGTATCGACGCCCTGCAACCATTGCACTTTAGAGAGCATATATTTGTGCAAACACTTAGTTTAATTGCACATGTAATAATTATCCAGCAGTTATGAGTAACCTAGTGGAAATAATATCTTTTTACTCACTGCTGTGTTTTTCTATTTAAGAAGTAGACTTTTGTTTTACACAGCTTCTATTATTCGCTAGCATGTGACCCTCATCTGGGAATATTGATTATTGTACTTCACCAAGATGGGTTTAGAATGTAACATGTTCTGTGACTGATCAGATTACCGGTGTACAATTCTCGATGAACACCGGCAATATACTCATTGAACATCTTCTAGGGAGGTTCATTAAATTACTTTCAACTAGTCTCTGCATTCATATGCATTAAAGACAGAGCAAAATACCGGCGAAAATACCAAGACGATTGTTTCATGCAAATAGATAACGTCGATCGCGGGGCTACGTCAGTCAATTCGAAACACTGCTTTTTGTTGTTGGCTGTCTATCCATCAAGCAAAATATCCCCTCCCCCCCCCCCCCCAAAAAAAAAAAAAAACCCAAAAAACACCCAACAACACCCCAACCACAACAAAAGCAAAAACAAAACATAAACCAAAAACCCCACAAAAATGTATGTCAAAGAATAACATTGGAACAGAGTAATACAGTAATAGGATAGCAATACAAAAACACATTTCTTGTGAACCAAGCAGGTAAGTGAACTGAAAGTAGTATGTGAAGAGAAGAGAACCATAAAGGTCTTTTTGCAATCGCAAGCAGAAAAGCAGGAAGGAGATTGTCAACAGATTCAATAACAATAACTCTGACAGGCTTCCGTACTTCCGTTTCAGTGGGGTAGAGTTTGTGTCAAAAAGAAGAATTATTGTTTTCTAAAAATGTTCCGGGAACTAGCTAGAACAGCACATGATTTGCTCTGATGTATGTAACTTATTTCGAAGGTACGTCGTATGAGCATTTTGCTTTTCTTACTAATAGGTTATTTCGTAATTGACAGTTATTGACATCAGATTATAGAACAAAATCCCTTCACTACGCAGGAAGCAGACACACTGTTGATTGTTGGAATGTGTCCAAGTGGAAGGATGCCCTCACTCTATGACAAACACCTGCACAGATCCCTGGTGGTGCAAGTAATTACACGAGCAGGATTATGCGTTTCACTCTGTGATCTGTGAAGTAGAAAAGAAAAGGATGACTCAAGTGCAATATCATTAGATGAAACGTTACTTTGCTGCCCGTGTAAGCGATGTCTTCCACCAGTACAGATCTGTCTGGGCTTAAATGAAAAATATCTTATTACGATGACACGTGTCAGCCATCTACACCCTGCCTACTTCATGTGCAGAGTGGGAACTATGGCAATCCGAATGGTGCAAATGACCCTTCTAGCTCTTGATGTCTAAATAACGCATTATTTAGCTAAATAACGCGTTATTTAGCTAAACAATGCTTTATTTAACTATATCATGCATTATTTAGCTAAATAATGCATTGTTTAACTTAAACAATGCATTATTTACAGATACAGAAAAAAGAGAGCACAAAGCACTAAACAATGCATTGTTTAGCATAAATAATAGATTGTGTCTGTAAATAACTCATTATTTATAAATAATTACGCGTTTTCTCTAAACAATATATTATATGTAAATAAAGTGTTATTTAGATAAATAAAATATTATTTAAATAAATAAAATATTATTTAGATAAATAAAATATTATTTGGATAAATAAAATATTGTATGTAAATAAAATATTATTTAGATAAATAAAATATTATTTAGATAAATAAAATATTATTTAGATAAATCTTCTTCTTCTTCTTCTGCGTTCGTGGGCTGAAACTCCCACGTACACTCGTGTTTTTGCACGAGTGGAATTGTACGTGTATGACCGTTTTTACCCCGCCATTTAGGCAGTCATACGCCGCTTTCGGAGGAAGCATGCTGGGTATTTTTGTGTTTCTATAACCCACCGAACTCTGACATGGATTACAGGATCTTTTTCGTGCGCACTTGGTCTTGTGCTTGCGTGTACACACGAAGGGGGATAAGCCACTAGCAGGTCTGCACATAAGTTGACCTGGGAGATCGGAAAAATCTCCACACTTAACCCACCAGGCGGCCGCGGCCGGGATTCGAACCCTCGACCTTCCGCTTTGGAGGCCGACGTCTTACCACCACGCCACAGCGCCCGTCATTTAGATAAATAATTTATTATTTACTGTTTTTGCCTTGAAATAGTATTATTACGCTAAATAATGCTTTATATAGCTATATAATAGGTTTCCGCTATATAATTCATGATTTGGTAAATAATACATTATATACCGTAAATAAAATATTATTTACCGTAAACAATATTCATTGTTTAGCGCAGTGCATCGAAGCCGATATTTCTCTTGTTGTTTTTTACCACGTGTTTCCGTGGATCCACGAGAGCTCTGTTGATTCTCAAACTGACCAATCAGACAACTAGCATCTGTCTCGGCGTACTAAAGCTACATCCGCTTCGCTTCCGACCATCTTCTTGTCAGGTGGCTAACTTCAACTGATGGTACAACAGCAGCTATTTCGTTCGCAGTCGTTCATTCTCCATGTCCAGATGTAAAAGATGTTCCCCCATAAAACTTTAAAATACGAACCCTTTGCAGTGCCAGTTCCTGGACAACCGCTGTAGTTAGAGTTCTGATCAATTCAGCGGGAACGTTCCCTTGTGCTTGTGTAGCCATCTTGATTACATTTGGATTGGATTGGATTGGATTGGATTGGATAAGATTTACAGTCCAGTGAGGTTACCCTCATGGAAATTCGGGCTGCTTTCTCCCCGGGGAAAGCGAGCTGCCATACACACGGCGCTACCCATATTTTTTTTTCCTGCATGCGTGTATTCATGTTTCCTGAGACTTAATGCCGTGTGAGATGGAATTTTTTTTTTTACTTTATTCCAAGTCCCACGGGTATTTGATGGACATTTTTATCTATGCCTATACAATTTTGCCAGGAAAGACCCTTTTGTCAATCGTGGGATCTTTAACGTGCACACCCCAATGTAGTGTACACGAAGGGACCTCGGTTTTTCGTCTCATCCGAAAGACTAGCACTTGAACCCACCATCTAGGTTAGGAAAGAGGGAAGAAAATTGCGGCCTGACCCAGGCCTGAACACGCAACCTCTCGCTTCCGAGCGCAAGTGCGTTACCACTCGGCCACCCAGTCCCTTGGCGGAACCGGATGTGGAGTACCGGATACTGGGTTTGCCAAGACAGTGGAGAATCAACAGCGCTCTCTCGGATCCACGGAAACACGTGGAAAAAAACAACAAGAGAAAAAACGGCTTCGCGATGCGCTAAACAATGAATTGTTTACGGTATATAATATTTTATTTACGGTATATAATGTATTATTTACCAAATCATGAATTATATAGCGGAAACCTATTATATAACTATATAAAGCATTATTTAGTGTAATAATACTATTTCAAGGCAAAAACAGTAAATAATAAATTATTTATCTAAATAATAAATTATTTATCTAAATAATAAATTATTTATCTAAATAATATTTTATTTATCTAAATAATATTTTATTTAGATAAATAATATTTTATTTACATATAATATTTTATTTATCTAAATAGTATTTTATTTATCTAAATAATATTTTATTTATCTAAATAATATTTTATTTATCTAAATAACACTTTATTTACATATAATATATTGTTTAGAGAAAACGCGTAATTATTTATAAATAATGAGTTATTTACAAACACAATCTCTTATTTATGCTAAACAATGCATTATTTAGTGCTTTGTGCTCTCTTTTTTCTGTATCTGTAAATAATGCATTGTTTAATTTAAACAATGCATTATTTAGCTAAATAATGCATGATATAGCTAAATAAAGCATTGTTTAGCTAAATAACGCGTTATTTAGACATCAAGAGCTAGAAGGGACATTTGCACCATTCGGATTGCCATAGGGAATCTTATTGTGAACAGGTTAAGAATAAGATCGGCAAGCAAGACGGAGAATAGAATGTAACAGAAGCTCTTTGATGTTTTTTGTAAAGCGTCCGCACGTCTCAGAAACGCTGCAAAATGCACGACACTAGGTCTCGCTTTGTCAACAGCCGCGTTTCATTTCAGCGCTGTATTGTGAAGCATACCATATGCATTATGCATAGTGCAATAACTGAGTACTTGACACTGCCATCGAAAACTCTTCATTGCCTGTCGTCAACTTGAATCACAGAAACAGCAAAATGCATAAGTGGTTAAATTCCGATGAGGACCGTTTTTAATAGGTAGAATAATTCACATGGACAGTTAGTTTGTTGACTCCTTGTTTACGACACTTAAACTGCTCAACAATGACAATTTCTAGGACGAAATGCGCCAAATAAATAGATATAAACTTGGCCAAAAATTATTGCAGCACATTTCGCACGCTAATAAAAGCATTAAAACGCAATTAATTTCAGTTGAACTTTATATGCTGGAAAAGGTACGTGTGGCAGCTGTTTATGGCATTTTTCCGTATGATGGCACTTTGTATAGGCATCCCGTGACAGCCTGTCAAACAAGGTCACCCCTATAAATCGACCTGGCAAATAAACCATAGTCCCGTATTTTAAAATCTTCAAAAAAAGCAGAATAATAGTATGTACAAACCAAACACTTTTGTCTACCATTGGAAAGGGCATTCAATGTCCTGTTCAGAGCGTATTGTCTCTAGTCTTTGTGTAGCCTGCTGTCAAAGGTGGTAGGTGTCAACCATTTCAGAGGCCAACAAAAGCACGTTTTGCGGCCATTTTTGAGGGGGTCCTCCACTAAAGTTCGAATTGCATTCAAAATTTCAGATTATATGACCAATAGGCTGACCAAAGTCTGTGTTTCTTCTAGACTATTCGAGTGGTATTACGTACATTTTCCAAAAGAAACACACAAATATTCATATTAATTTAGGATTTTACGCCCCAAAAATCATGACTTTGCTTTCTAAGCAAAACATGGTTGTGGCAAAAGATGCCAATGTTTCAGGCAGATCCGAGTGCTGGTTTACATTTTCTGGAGATGGGAACACGCAAGAAAAAATATCGTTCGCCGTCATTGGGACTGTGTATACTAGCTGTGAAGATTTCTTGTACCACAAGCAATATATCATACCTCAATCACATACAGGGTGGTCCCAAAAAATGTAGACAGTTTTGCGTGCCTGTCATTTCTGCTACAGGGCTCCCACCTATTCTTTTTCACCTGGAATGTCTCACACAAGCATGAAAGTTTAGTAAGGCACAGTTTTTTTTTCTTTGCAACATCATTTCTGGGCGTAGTTCAATAGTTCATCACATTCTCAATCCAAGCACCTCGTCCCCAGATCTTTCTCCTCCAGATTTCTTTCTCTGGGGGTACTTGAAGGAAAGGGTTTACCACAACAATCCACAGACAATACAAGCGCTAAAGGAGAACATTCTTCGTGAAATCAGGAGGATTCCACTCGAGACCTTGGACAGAGTTATCAACAACTTCAATGTCCGTGTCGCAGCCGTAATCCAGAGACGAGGTGTTTGGATTGAGAATGTGATGAACTATTGAACTACGCCCAGAAATGATGTTGCAAAGAAGAAAAAACTGTGCCTTACTAAACTGTCATGCTTGTGTGAGACATTCCAGGTGAAAAAGAATAGGTGGGAGCCCTGTAGCAGAAATGACAGGCACGCAAAACTGTCTACATTTTTTTGGACCACCCTGTATGTTAAACGTAACAAGATCTTAAACAGGACAGTTTACTACTTAAAGCATATACTATGTTTTTGAATGACAGATAGCTAAGCGGTATTCATTTCGTAAATTATTTAGAAAGTAATTTAAAAGTATACAAAGTACATAAAAAGTGTCCCTACCTCAAAGCGAGAAGAAATGTGTTAAGCAAAACCACACAGCAGTAGTGTGCCGACACCAAAGACTCAACTGACTTTGCAAGCACACGGTGTCAAACTTACCCCTATGTGCATTTAACTTCCTGTTTCATTTTCAAGTCTATTGTTGCGACGGCACGATTTTCAATGAGCTTTTTTTGTTTTGTTTTTTTAACATGTATCGCACAACAGGTGGGATCTCAGAATGGAAACCAGTTGAATTTTACGTGTTTTGCACATTTGTTCTTTGGTACTTGTATGTAAGTTTTTGTTGGTCTGGGTTAATGTTTGTGTGTGTGTGTGAGGGTACGTGTGTATGTGTGTATGTGTGTGTGTGTGTGTGTGTGTGTGTGTGTGTGTGTGTGTGTTTGTGAAGGCCACGGCGAATACAGGATACCGGATATGAAATTCAAGGAGAACCAGCGAGGAACAATGTTGTTTAAAAGCGATGCTGACAAAAGAAAAACTCTTTGAATAGAAACGTTTCACAAGTTCTCCTGGTTTTCTTCTTTCCTACACACATCTTGCACCTACCAAAATTATTAACGCAAATCCCACACGCTGCAGTAGAGAGTATGAGCCTCACCATGTTAGCACTGAAAATCTGTGTAGGCTGTTTGAAAGTATGTTTTCCCTGGAGATGGATCGTTTATGACAAAGCTTCTCCAATGTTAGAATTGTATTTTACTTCATATTTCCGTGATTCAATGGCTAAACAGGGGATATTACACACATAGAACTTGAATAGTACTTGAATGATAAAGGTTTGTGATGATAGACATGTCCACACTTCTCGTTGACTAAACACTTGATAACGAGCGTCACTGTCTTCGAATGTTTCCTGTGTGTTCGCTCCGGTCATTTTTATATTTAGTCAAGTTTTGACTAAATAACATCGAGGGGGAATCGAAACGAGGGTCGTGGTGTATGTGCGTGTGTGTGTGTGGCTGTGTGTGTGTGTGTGTGTAGAGCGATTCAGACTAAACTACTGGACCGATCTTTATGAAATTTGACATGAGAGTTCCTGGGTATGAAATCCCCGAACGTTTTTTTTCATTTTTTTGATAAATGTCTTTGATGACGTCATATCCGGCTTTTCGTGAAAGTTGAGGCGGCACTGTCACGCCCTCATTTTTCAACCAAATTGGTTGAAATTTTGGTCAAGTAATCTTCGACGAAGCCCGGACTTCGGTATTGCATTTCAGCTTGGTGGCTTAAAAATTAATTAATGACTTTGGTCATTAAAAATCTGAAAAATTGGTCACTGACTCCACCCTTCTTATCAAATATTCAGATGATACAGCGCTAGAAGATCTCTCCAATAGTGACGCAACTTACTTTGCAGAAGTAGAACGTTTCAACGCCTGGTGTAAAGACAACTTTTTAGACCTAAATGTGACAAAGACCAAAGAACTTCTGATAGATTTTAGAAGAAACCCTGCCCCTGTCCCTGACCTGATGATTGATGGTGTGACTGTTGAGCGTGTGACTGAATATAAGTATCTTGGCACAGTTATCGATGATAAGCTGTCCTTCAATGCAAACACCACCCTCATACACAAAAAATGTCAGTCACGCATCTACTGCCTTCAGAAACTTAGGAAGTTGAATGTGAACCCTTCTATCCTCCAAACTTTCTACCGCTCTTTCATTGAGTCTGTCATCACTTTCGGTTTTGTGGCCTGGTATGGAGGTCTGAGTGTGAAGAACAGGAATGTCTTAGTGCGAATGGTGAATGTCAGTAGCAAGGTGATTGGCAGGCAGCAAGCAAGTGTGGAGTCCCTGTATGAAAAGCGTGTGGTGAGAAAGAGTAGGCGGATAGCTTCAGATAGGTCCCATGTCCTTGCCCACCTCTATGAACTCCTTCCCTCTGGCCGTAGACTTCGCACGCACAAAGCTAGGACACTCCGGCTGCAAAACAGCTTCATCCCCAAATCCATCACCCTTAGCAACATGTAAACACATCCACATACCCGACCCAGCCCCTCTTCTGCCAGTGCAATCAGTAGTAATGTACATGTATGTATTGGTTTTATGTACAACCGTATATTTTCTGATATATTGTATGCTATGATATTTTGCAATGATGTTTAGCCATAGTTCGTTATACGCGCAGGTGTGCGAGAATGACTGTAAGCGCAGTGCTTTAAAGATGTCCATGTGTGAACGTGTAAGTGGGCGTAGTCGAATGTCCATGTGGGAGTGGAGCATATAAGAATGCCCATGTGTGAATGTGTAAGTGGAGCGTATAAGAATGTGTAAGTGGAGCGTGGTGGAATGTCCATGTGTGAATGGGTAAGTTGAGCGTATAAGAATGTCCATGTGTGCGATGTGTAAATGAGACATGGATGTGTTCATGTCTGAATGCGTAAGAACAATGCAAGGAATGTCCAGAGAGGTATGTGGAAGGTGTTTCTATAACCTGCCCTATTATATAGTGCTATATGTTTTATGTAAAATCAATGTCTTGTTTGTACTATTGTTATGTACCACGCCTGAATTTCTCTATGAGATAATAAAGTATTCTTATTCTTATTCTTAAAATTGTAAAAAAAAAATACAAATTTATAAAACGATCCAAGTTTACGTTTATCTTATTCTCCATCATTTGCTGATTCAAAAAACATATAAATATGTTATATTCGGATTAAAAACAAGCTCTGAAAATTAAATATATAAAAATTAATATCAAAATTAAATTCTCCAAATCAATTTAAAAACACTTTCATCTTATTCCTTGTCGGTTCCTGATTCCAAAAACATATAGATATGATATGTTTGGATTAAAAACACGCTCAGAAAGTTAAAACAAAGAGAGGTACAGAAAAGCGTGCTATCCTTCTTAGCGCAACTACTACCCCGCTCTTCTTGTCAATTTCACTGCCTTTGCCATGAGCGGTGGACTGACGATGCTACGAGTATACGGTCTTGCTGAAAAATGGCATTGCGTTCAGTTTCATTCTGTGAGTTCGACAGCTACTTGACTAAATATTGTATTTTCGCCTTACGCGACTTGTTTTTCTTTTGTGTTGTTGTTGTTTTTGTTCGTGGTGGTGGTGGTGGTGGTGGTGGTGGGTTTTAAAAAGGGATTAATCTGTCTTTCGAAATCATGCTCATGTTATGTAATTCGATGACACAACTGAAAACGGCTATTGACTTAATTAGGTAATTAAATAATTAAGTAATTAGTTTTGTCAAGGCAGGTACAATATACCACCGGCGTTGAATTTTTCACAACTCAGCTTGTGTGCCCACGTGACATTCTAGGCTACGTAGCCGAGACTTTTTGAATCTAACTTCTTTTAGGAGATATGAGCAAATAGTAATCTTTTCCAAACTATCTGCATCCTTGTGTGAATATTCCATTCAAACCTACGCATGCATCTGTATAAGCTCGCACAAGAGATCTACTCTGTTGTCAATGTCCAGTTATACCTTAGTTTGTCTTTGACAAGAAGGCAGGTCTTCTCTTCCAGTTGAACGGAACTTCTGTAGTAGCCAAGCCAGTTCACTATCGTTTGGGGAAACTTACTACCGACGGTATGTTTTAAGTACAACTATCTCTATCTTCTCTATTCTGTAAACACGTGCGCGATAATTCGTATAAGTACAGGATCAAAATGAGACAACAATTATTCCTTCTTGCAAAAAGGACATTGTCAAAACAGTATTCCATATGAACAACAAATTAGTAAACAAAAAAGTTCTTTTGAGATTTGGTAACTGCTGGCAAATAGCAATGTGTGAGTTGTAACAATTATGTGTATCTACGTCACTTTTTGTCGAACGTACGCTGTATCTCTTTCTTTTATTCATCCTTCATCATAATAAATGCTATAAAACAATATTACGTTATCATTTCACAAATAGCTGCAGTGTGTGGCCGAGTACAAAAAAGCAAATATTCAACACAAATTACATAGAGTAACATTTAACACACACTCATGCACAACACTATTTAAAACGTAAATCGAAAAATCATCATCTCCATGGCATGTAGTATATGACAACAAGAAGCTAAAAGTATGACATAAATTCTCAAGCAGTTTTAACAATTTCCAGTCCGACTTTCTTGGACATATGATAATAATAATGAGAGCTTATATAGCGCGAACCACAGTGAACTGTGCTCTCCGCGCTTTACATGAATAAAAACCATACTATTTAAACATCAAATACATATACATTCTAACAAAAATAACGTAACAATATCACCACGTCCTTAAATGTATTAATTGCCTGTGCAAATGCACATCCTGGCTTATACAAAAGAGGGAGAATAACACTTGTATGATAGAATATTGATGTATGAATTGAAGAAATGTATAAGAACACAAGAATGTATGAATGACAAAGAACAAATGTTTATTTTTGAATGTTTTATGTATGTTTTATTACGGACACAAAAGCTCAGCAATGCAATTTCTCTTTTAGAGATTAATAAAGTTATTGTATTGTTGTATTGTATTGTATTGTAGACATAACATTCAGTCATTTAGTTTGATGTGGATTCATCTCCTATGCTCAAAACGAACCTGATGGCAAATTATTGAAGAAAACAGTGACCTTGATGCGCCTTATTAAAGTACTTATAGTAGTTAGTACATTTTCAATCATTTAAGTTAGAAGATTGACACAGGTGTCGGGTATGACAATCATTAAACATATTTGTTTAAAAACATTAAAAAAACAAACATCCTCAATCTGCACATAAAACAGACCGGCTTTTGATTTCCGATGTGTTGTGAATTAACGTCTCGACAACAAACTAGCGATGAACTAAATGGTTTACTAGGTAAAGGCGGTATGTTTTAAGTACAATAAAAACCTCCATAATCTGTATTCTGCAAACACACAAGCGAGTATTTATAAGCAGGATGCAAATAGGAAAACAATCATTACTTTTTTTCAAAAAGCATATTGTCTCAACAATATTCATATGAACAACAAAATAAAATAACATCTTTTGAAGAATGGTAATTGCTGGCAGGAGAGATGTAATATCTATGTTCTTCTGTATATGTATAACATAATAATTATGTGTTCAGGTAAGCAGTAATAAAATAGTTAGTAGAGGTGCTTTCTACTACGATGTTGGTGTACATAATTGTGCCATAAATTTGCGTCCATAGTGAGTCTGCTACGCGTAAGAGCCTGCTGCTACACACAACATAACAGCACAAAAATCGGTTAAATCGATTCAGCTGTCGTGGAACGGATTATCTTGAGCTCGCCGCAGTGAGCTTTTAGAGATAAATTCGACCTCGTGATTGAACTCGAAACGCAATCGCGACATTTATCAAAGCCGACCAATCTTATTGTACACTCGTACCAAAAAGTTCAGAAACCCTGATACTCGATCTGCAATGCGACTTTTACAAATTCATAAGAATTAATTGAACTACTTGATACATTTTATTTGTGTTGAAAGTAGTAAGGCATATGGTCCTATGTTACTTCCAACACTTTGTTTGACGACTTACAAATTAGTTGGAAAATGCGGATATTCAAGTAAATGGAATTTTTGTGTGTTCAAAACAGGCCACAGAACCCAAACGATGTGGCGGAAGTTTTGGACAAGCACACAGAATATTCACCTGTTTGGTTTTTATGTACAATAAGTCTACCCAACCCCCAAGCCCCCACCCCCCCCCCCACCCCCCACCCCCCACCCCCCCCCCTCCCCCCACCCCACCCCCACTATGCTTACTGTCAAAATTTGTCATTACCTCCCCCGTTTATAATTCACAATTATTCTGTTAAGAAGGCTGTACTGTTGCCATTCGAGCGTTTCTCTCCCAAAGCATTAGAACCTGCTAAAAACTGATCCAGCTTTCAAACTAGCACCGGCTTGATTCAAGCTAATCAAGGACAGTACAGTACGGTCCCTCGAGGTTAAAACTAATCGGATTTATCATCATGAAATAACGGATCACTGTTTTTAAGGCTTCAAGCGATGGTAATCAGAATCAATAACGACGTTCCGTTTTCCAGTCCGTGCTTTGCTGTACCCATCATCAGGGTCATTGCACACGTGGTCATAGGCTGCGCCAGCTGCTCCACTTTTCTCCTTCATTGACCCGTTCCCAGCCAAGTTCAGTTTGTTGTAGTCGTCCGTAAGTAAACCGTCCTCAGGTTTTGTGCATGCGCGGCTGTTCTCGTTCAGTCCAAGGGAAGGAACTGCGCTAATTCTGTTGTAAGTGTCAGGAGTTGCGCCCCCGGGAGCCTTTTGCGAAGAGGTGTTGTTTCCATTATGGCTGATGGTATTGTACTCGGTGTCTGGCTGTCCGGGTTTAGCTGCAGGTTCAAACTTCTTGCCTTTCTTGTTGACAACACTGTACACATCCTTAGGATTGGGCTGGGTCGGTTTCTCACCCACGATTTTGGCGAGGCTGTACCCTGGAGTAGGAGTCTTCTTGCCTGGTTTGTTGACAACGCTGTACACGTCATTGGGGTTTGGTCTTTCTGGTGTCGCGTTCTTCTCGCTGTGGGCTGCAGCGGGTTGTGCCTCGTCAATGCGACTGTAGTCGTCTTCTTTGCTCCCGTTCAGCCGCTGGAGGTTAGGACTAAGAGAGCCGTTGGTGTTGGTGCCATCGTCTGCCAGGTCATAAGGGTTGATGTCTGAAGACGGTGTTGTTGCCACGTCGATGTCTGTGTAGTCGCCGTCACGACGTGAAAACGGGTTGCCTCGTCTTTCAGTGGCTGTATTCCCCGCGTTGGTGCCTACACGCAGAAGGAAACAAAATCAGTATAATCAGATGGTATGTCAGCCAATGTGCGTAATTGTTCTTCTTGATGCTGTTGATGACGATGTTCTTCTTGTCGCTCAGTGTAAATAACGTATGGACTGAAAATAGTTAACATAATTTTTGTTTTGAAATGTTTTTGTTATTATTAGAACGTTCGGTTACTCTTTGCAGGTTATGTTAATGTTGTTGTCGTTGTTGTTGTTGTTGTGCGTTGTTTGTTGTTGTTGATGATAATGATGTTGTTTATTCACAAGTTTTATTCCACTTTGTTTCAATTCTTGAAAAAAAGCACTACTTTGGCTGAGCTAATGATAAAACACAATGATACACACCACGCACACACTCGTTACAACTGGAACAGATATACAGGGTATGAGAAGCAAGAAAATCTGAAATGATTTGCAGACGCCTTTAAATTGGAACCCACTTTTTTTTTCTCTCTGTAAATCCTCCTGTTTTGATTAAGTTCCCCATACCCCCTCCTACATTTTGTTCTTCTGGTTAATAATTGTGTTGTCCACCATCATGAAAACTTGTGTAACTTAGCATTGTTATGATCACGTCAAATAAGCATCTGCTTGAGTTCGTGTCCTAGCTGCATTTTTGTCAATTGTTTCATGTCATGTATTTTGAATAAAATTGTGTTTAAACCAAGAAAAAAAATTGGAACCCGAAAGTTACAGGTCGAGATTTTACTAGATAGCATTTTCTTAAACTCTGGCCAAGTTCCCACCAATTAACCCATAACAGTGGCTGTGCATTTTGTTTGAGACACAATTAATAAGTATGTACTAAATATATTTAAACACAATAAATTATTGATAACCAGAACTGTCCTTACCTCCAGCTGTCGTTGACAGGTCCTCGGTGTTTTCGTTGTCATCGTCAGGTTTGCTGTAACAAAGCAAAACATAATTATATAAAGCAAACTGCCTGTAAGTTTACAACTTGTTGGGGTCAAGTTTTGACTAAATGTTTTCAGATAGACCAGGAATGGAGACGAGCGTGGAGGTGTACGTGTGCGTGTGCGTGTGTGTGTGTGCAACAATTTCAGGGAAACAACCTGACAGATGTGTGTAAAACTTTACACGTGAGCTCGAGTTCTTCCAGAAAATATCCCGACTCACATTTTTCTTCTTCTCTATTTAATAAGCAAATTGCGTGACACTTTTTTCAAACTTACTTTGACTCAGTCCGGACAGTAGCTAGGTCGGATACTTAAACATTGATCAGTTTGTTCATTAAATTTGCCATTAAAATCGAATTGCATTAACAATTTTTTTTATGAATTAGGTCTTATAGTGGCATGCATTGCCGATACCAAGTGGACCCGTCTCGGTCAACAGGTTTCGACTCGCCAGTTTTGTGTAGTCTCCATGATGACTGATTCCGGGATTTCAGTGTCGATCTTTCAGTTTTAGGCCGACATATCGACTTAATGTTTTGATATCGCTTGACGCGACTAGTACTTCCATGCATCGTATATTTTGAATACTTCATAATATTAACAAAGGGGGAACAACATCAGACAGAAAATTCAATTCGCGAACGAAGAAGGTGGTTAGATGTTTACGCTGTCAAATAATGTTCAGGGGATTTTAGGTTGACCTAGCAATTTCTTGCAAAAAGATACATGTCGCACTTGAGACATGAAAAGAGACCGCATAAGAACGTACAGGAGAACTGACAGATAAAATCACGAAATAAAACATACGCATTTTTTTGTAGTCTTTTTCCTACCCTGTTCAAATAAAAAATTCCTGCATGTAAATTGTAGGCGAGAGATATATAATGCCTTTGCAACCTTTCTCTGTTGTCAACCTAAAGACCAAATCTTTGAAACATTCAGAGGCGGGTTCACAAAGCTTTCAGTTTGTGTTATATACTAATTTTCTGACAGCATACGTACCTGCCTACTAATTCGAGACCTGGTCGAGCGACAACGTGACTTCAATAATACAGTGTTCTAGATGGTCGAACGTGTAGCAAAGACCTGTACGGGTACGTGCAGATATTGCGTCACCTGTGACTCACTTTGTTTCTCTATACCTTGTTTTGCTCCCACCAAGACGTGTAGATCTTGGCAAACGCGTGACGTAAAAACGAGATTTGATGACGTTATCCGTACACGTTTCCGTACACGTCCTGAAAAGTGCCAGATCTAAATCTGTGTATTGTCTTAGGCCAACAAAAAAAATAGTCTGTTTACGGTAACATAGGCAAGAGGTATGTGGGAGGTGTGGTTATAACCTGCCCTGTTATATAGTGCTATATGTCTTATGTAAAAATGTCCTGTTTGTATTATTGTTATGTACCACGCCTGAATTTCTCTATGAGATAATAAAGTATTCTTATTCTTATTATTCTTCTTAAAAGGGTCGGTAGGTCGGGATTTTTTTTTCTCCCAAAAAACATATTTTTTAGTTATTTTGCCAAAAAAAAGGACTTATTATTTAAGTTATTGAGACATCCCAGTGCACAAAGGGATTTATAGAGCAAATCGAGAAAATTCATTATTGAACGAAGCGCATATAGCGCTGAGTTCAATAATTATTTTCGAGATTTGCTCTATAAATCCCTTAGTGCACTGGGATTGTTTCAATAACGATATTGTCAGTACCGCCAGAGAAAAAAGATGATTCAAAACGCGCATTTGAATAGGCATAACTGTGTGGTCAGGTCGTGGAAGACTGAAGTTTTGTGTGGGCTGTCTCGAGTGTGTCGTGCTTTCGTCATAACGCAAACTCTTGTTTTAATTTCTGTTGGTAACTTCCAGTGTAGCGTTAAGCTAAAAAGTGATAATCTTTAATAGAGATCTCATTGGAACTCGGAGAAAGGGCTGTGCACTTAGACAAGTCATTTGCGATTCAAAACCTCCAGTCGAGCTTCGACGGATTGACTGTGCAGAGTGGTGCCGCTTGAATTGACTCAATGATCGACTGCTCGACGGTTAGCACATTTTCAAAATAAATGTGGTATGTTTCTCGTGTTGTATCTTCACTCATCGAGGAGTCTGGTACTAAATATGAACAGTAAGAATGCTCTGAACTCTACACGTATTATATCCCCATCGGTTTTTCGTTCACATTTGCCCAACATGTTTATTTGCTGAGCGGGGTTTATGTCGTCTGTTAGGCTAGAGCAATCGAACAACGGCAGTCTCATTTCAAAAACAAAAATTGCTCGTCACGTTGCATTGAATCTGCACGCATGAGGCAGGCTGGTAATAAGTCTTATATATGGTAAGAACGTTCGGAACCCTACACATTTTCGATTTCGATTGTTCTTGCCTTGTTCATAGATGCAAGTCGAAAATTAGTTGAGACGCAGCGGCTTCTATTTTTAGATCAGTGGCACTGTGGCACAGGCACATGCAATCTGTCAGAAAAAAACCCACTTCTGCTTTAATTGAGAAGCAGGAAATTTATGGCCATTTGGTATTGTGGAGAATATAAGCTACATGTCATTTATTAATTCTGAGGATGAGAGTACAGTCTCGCTTAGGCAAAGGGCGGAAGAATACGCTCTGTGGAAAAGTTAGCGCACTCTTGGAGTGCGCTAACGGTTTTAGCGTATCGCCATTAGCCAATCAACTGGTTCACATCAGTCATGTGACACCAGTACCTACTGACAATTATTATTATTATTATTTTTTTTTCTTTCTTCCCCAAATGCTAAAAAAAAGTCTAGGGTCGCGCGAAAAAAATAGGGTCGGTCGGGATACCGTAAACAGACTATTTTATTGCTGTTGCCTTATTTGACCATGTGAACGCGCGGCGTCCTGGGCTGTTTTGTTAGTTTGCTTGATTCCTTTCTTTCCCCGTGATAACGTTACTTTGTTCGGGCACAGTCGAAGTTTGCACACCTATACCGTAAAGGAATTTTGTGAACTCCGAAGCTTTACAAAGGGTTCTGCAGCCATTTCATCTTTTATCACAAAAACATAAATCAAGGCCTTACCTTTGGCGACGTTTTCTCCTGTAGACAATGACGACGACGATGATGACGACGACGAGCACAACGGCAGTTACCATAACCCCAGCGATGGCAGCAGCGCTGTTATCACTCTCGCCGTCTGGAGTTAAGTTTGCGGTTAGCAAATGCAGAAGTGATCTATGAAAAATGTATTTACTTCCTAGGACACACACACACACACACACACACACACACATACACTCACACACACCCACACACACACATACACACACACACATACACACACACCCACACCCACACACTCACACACTTACACACACACACACACACACACACACACACACACACACACACACACACGCTGTGCGCTTTGCCGGCTTGTCACTTCAAACGATCAGCTGGCAACAGCTTGCATCACTGTACGTACTCTTTGCAAGTCTCGCCGTCTGGAGTTACATTTCCGGTTGGTATCGCTGGAGGGGAAAATTGAACTAGAGAAGGCCTTTTAGCAAATGCAGAAATGATCTATGAAAAATTTATTTACTTACTACACACACACACACACACACACATACACACACACACACACACATACACACATGCACACAGACACACACACACATACACACACACACACACACACACACACACACACACCGCCCAGAAAACAGCGTTTCAACACTGCAGTTCAAAAAGAGAACGGTTATTACCTGGAGGCGACCTGTAGCACACAGGTGACCATATCGGATCTGTTCTGTCGCTTGCAGTGTGAGACTCTTCCGAAGATGATGTCGCGGTGCCTGATAGGGTGGACGTGCTTTGAGGTCGTCCAGAAGATGTTGTAGAGTCTCCATTTGAATAAATTCAAAAAGTTCATGACAGCATTAAATTGACCTTTTATCTCCTACAACATTATATCTAATTAAAGAGATCGGACACTGAATGACTAAAACAATAGATTCCGCAAATATTTTGCTTGTGATATTGTCAGAGTGTGTTGAAAAAAGTTTGACAAAAAGGTAGAGAATTCTATCGGACCGACTTTATCATACGGAATATTAAATATGATGACATGCCAATAATTAGATAAACGAGGGTTGGGTAGTTGAATGACGTATCTGTTCAATCAGTTACAATCACAGGACCTATGTTGGAAGTGGTGTAAATCCCTGGTTGTAATGATGTGTTTCTTTTAAACTGTAACGCGTCTTTCCGATATGGCTGAAAATAGCGAAATAACATGACGTTTACGTGGGCTAAAGTTTCTCGATTCGCATGAAAATATTTCCTGGAACATCCGATCGATTTTTTTACCAAATATTGACACAATGCCGAGCAGATCGGGTCCCTACTATCACATATAAAAAAGAAAAAGAAAAAAAAAAGTCCAAACTGACCCTGACATGTTTGCACCGTCCTGCAAAACGTATCAGTAGATGATCATCCACATTTTGAAAAAAGGCACAAGAAGAGAGATCGTAATCTGATAAATGTGCATGTTAAGTGATATGAAAGCGTTGTTTTAAAGTGTTCACAATTTGCCATGTCCAAAAATAGATATAAGTATTCCTTCAGAAAGTTAAATAATTATGATATTTAACTAATTGTAGTGTAATCAAATTATATTAGGACGTAAACGTGCGTGCGTGTGTATGTGTGTACAAGTGTGGGTGTGTATATGTGTATACAGCATGACTTCCCTTCTTTGTCTCTGTTAATCTAGGGAGAAAATATCCAGCGATATTTCTCCGTAGGCCTAAAGTTCGGCCATGACCTAGGCAAAATAACTTGCGCAGCCGCAGAAACAAGAAAATTGACAAAACTGGCCTTGCCAAGACTGAAACAAAATATAGTTCTACAACTTCTAGGCTTGGGTTGATTGCCCATGTTGAATTTCCAATCATTTGTTGCTGCATCCCATGAAAAATTCTCTTTACTTTGGTCATGCCATATATACGTTACAGCTCCGTCCATCCATGGTATCGCGTGATATTTTGTCTCGACGGGGTGAAAGAATATAATGACGTCACTCTCGGCAGAGCCTCGAGTGACGTCATCATATTCATTGACCCAGTCTCGACAAAATATCAGGCGATACCATGGATGGACGGAGCTGTAACTTATACATACAGCATGACTTCCCTTCTTTGTCTCTGTTAATCTAGGGAGAAAATATCCAGCGATATTTCTCCGTAGGCCTAAAGTTCGGCCATGACCTAGGCAAAATAACTTGCGCAGCCGCAGAAACAAGAAAATGGAAATCTTTTATGAAATGATTGGGAGCCACGCAAATTTGACCTCTTGATTCCGACCATGAACCCGCTGTTGATAATCTGGAAGGTCGTACCAGAAATGCAGATCTCACCTCATCTGTGATCAGATGGGGCGAAGCAATGCGTGATATCTTTTATTCTAAAGCCTTATGGCTCGTTTCGACAAGCATTAAACGGATGAAATTAATCACATGCAGTTTATTCTTCAGAAAAATGCACACACAAAAATGGGTTGGGTTCGGTGATTTGTACATTATAAACGTCTTCCTCACTATAGATTCGCTGATTTGTCTTATGAAGCCGTCATCAACACGAACACAATGATTGCAGAAGCAAACTCTGTACCTACACGACCGAGACACAAGACTGATTATTTCACAGCTGCAATGTGAATAGAGAACAAAGACGTTTTGGGTAAGCTTACTCACGTCAGGTCTTCACTGACAAGCTAGGAACAGACGGAAAATTCCGAACAAAAGTAAATGACGTCAAAGTCTCTTTCGCTTTGCGTGTAACTTTGTCATGACGTCTTTTTGTGACGACAGTATACGCGACAATTTGTTCGCTTCCGGTGTCATTTTAGACTGAAAAGCAACTCAAAAGGAGCTAAGCCTGTGTCTTGAAACAGATGAAACACTCTTTTGGATTGCCGTTTCAATGTTAACCAAAAAGTTAAAGAAAAAAAAACAAGGTTCAGTTGCGAACTGACAGCGGATTGAGCATTTATTCCTGTTGATTAAGGTACGATTGAAGCTTTAATCTCTCCGTCACCCAACAAGATTAGATTTGTAGCAGACGAAAAACAAAGTGTGCGTTTTTCCTGTCTTGTGAAGGCGATTATGTCGTTACAAGTTATCTGTACGTTGTGAAGACATTTCAAAATTTAGCTTTGGTGCATCACAGGATAATAAGCTTATACGTTTTCATCCATGGAATTGTTTTTTTCGTCTCGGCAGGGTGAATGAATTCATGATGTCTTTTCCGGAACTGGACAAAACTGGCCTTGCCAAGAATGAAACAAAATATAGTTCTACAACTTCTAGGCTTTGGTGAATTTCCAATGATTTGTTTCCACATCCCATGACAAATTCTCTTTACTTTGGTCATGCCATATATACGTTACAGCTCCGTCCATCCATGGTATCGCGTGATATTTTGTCTCGACGGGGTGAAAGAATATAATGACGTCACTCTCGGCAGAGCCTCGAGTGACGTCATCATATTCATTGACCCAGTCTCGACAAAATATCATGCGATACCATGGATGGACGGAGCTGTAACTTATACGTATTCCAAATGACACGCCGTGGATGGTGGCACGCCTAGTTTTTTCCACCGCAGGAACAACACCCAATTCGTTCCCCCGCACGCGGAAGCAAAATTGTTATCTCGCAAAGGAATTGCCCCGTGAAGGTACGTTGTGGCAAATCACATTATTAAGTATAGATATTCTAAAGCAGAATTGCCTAGGCTATATGTATAATATGTAATTTATGTCTTGTTGTGTACTCGTGAACAGTGGCGTTCAATTTTCTGCCGAAGTCCGTGAAAATTATACAGAGAGGTCTCAATTTCGTACAATTAACCTAGAACTACCATTTAAAGCACTATTTTAATACTCACAGTTTAATCTTCGATACCTTGCAGCCTTGTATGCGCGTTTTTGGGCACCAGCATCGTGGATAAGCTGCTCTAATCTAGCGTTATTTTGTGGTACTCGATTCTCAGTGGGTAAGGTCCCCCGCAGACACCAGATAAGGTCCCCCGCATTTTTGACCAAGCTGCGGGGGATCTTACCCCGTCAAATTTTACTGTTGATCTTTGAACCGATCGTGAGTCTAAACTAAGGTAAGCTTAAACTTAAAAATGAAGAGCAGTATCCACAAGTAGTTTGACTTTGACCAGCAAAAAGATTTAAGCCCTTCTGTTGACCGTGCTTTGTGTTATTTCATCATTTTTAACGTGGGAGACAGTATTTCTGACTTGTCTTGATGACATTTCTTCTCTTATGTAGTACACGAGAGTGTAAATGGTAAGACAACTAGCTGATCCAATGCAAAATAAAGTACCGAACAGTATGATATAAACTTCAATACTAGAAAGTCTGGTTATCTACTATTTTAAGGCATTAATTTGGAGACACCTACCATGTTGTTCGTCTTGCGGGGGAACGAATTGGGTGTTGTTCCTGCGGTGGAAAAAACTAGGCGTGCCACCATCCACGGCGTGAATGAGATCCCTAGACTTTAAAACATTATTTTTTATATATTATTTCTTTGATGATGTCATAGCCGGCTTTTGGTGAAAGTTGAGACGGCACAGTCTTGCCTCCAATTTTTAATGAAATTGGTTTAGATTTAGGCCAAGCAATCTTTGACTAAGTCAGGAATATGGGTTTGCGTTTCAGGTTTGAAACTTAAACACTAATTAGTGCAAGGTTAAAAATGGATTGAAAACAAGCTCAGAAAGTTAAAAAGAATAAAGAAAATCGCGCTTTTCTGTTAAGCACAAGCGATACTACGCTATACCGGCTTGCCACTTCAAGCGATTAGCTGGCCACAGCTCGGAGTTATGTATGCTTTGCGTAGACCATTAAAACTCATTGCCCAGACCATTAAAACTGCTGTCACACAAAACAAGCTTCCTCCTACTGCAAAACACTTGAACAAGTCTCAAGTTCAACAACCCAAATTGTATCTCTTGCCCAAGATACACAAACCTGACTCTCCAGGCAGACCTATTGTGTCCGCTTGCAGTTGCCCCACTGAGCATCTGTCTCAGTACCTCGACCATCTCTTGCAACCAATCGTTCAGACACTGCCTTCATACATCAAAGACACCACTCATGCGCTTCACCTTCTGGGTGAAATCAACAACAACCCTTCTTTTCATCCCAACCTTCTGTTCACCATGGATGTGTGTTCTCTGTATACCTCCATCCCTCATTCCGACGGACTTCAAGCACTTCAGTTCTTCCTAGACAACCGTTCTGTTCGCGACCCACCCACTCCGATCCTCCTCCGTCTCGCGGAGCTTGTCCTCACGCTCAATACTTTTGAGTTTGATGGACAAGTCTTTCATCAGATAAGTGGTGTCGCCATGGGCACTAAAATGGGACCTTCCTATGCTTGCCTATTCATGGGCCACCTGGAATCCCAGATTCGTTCCACTTACACTGGACCTCAGCCTGAACTGTGCAAACGCTACATCGATGATTGCCTCGGTGCCACCTCTCTCTCGTTGTCTGACCTCACTGATTACATACATTTTGTCAGTAACTACCATTTCTCCATCAAATTCACCTTTGATATCTCTCCTTCCGCAGTCGCCTTTCTGGATTTGAACATTTCCCTGTCTGATAGCATTCTTTCCACCAGTGTTCATTACAAAGACACTGATGCTCACACCTACCTTACTTTCCATTCCTCTCACCCTTCTTCCACCATCCGGAGCATTCCATTTTCCCAGTTTCTCAGACTGCGCCGCATCTGTTCTGACACAGATGACTTTGAAGAAAAAGCAGCAGAAATGTCTGACTTCTTCCTTCAACGTGACTACCCATCCAGCCTCTTGAATGTGGCCTTACATAAAGTTCGCTGCATACCGAGACAAGTAGCTCTGCAGCCATCATCCACCTCAGACAGATCAGACAGACCTGTGGCAGTTCTGACCCACCATCCCCACAACCTACCTGTTCGCCACATTTTGAAAACCAATTGGTTCATCCTTAAGTCTAGCCCCTCTGTTGGTGAAACGTTCAGCCTGCCACCCTTGTTGGCCTCCCGACGGGACTGCAACCTTCGAGACTCCCTGGTTCGATCCTCTCTTCGTTCGCCAGTTCCCCTACAACCCGGCACACACGCATGCCAATACCCTCGTTGCCACACCTGCCCCCACATTTGCCATTCTACCACTCTGACCGGCCCCCAAAAAGATTTCAACATTAAACGCACGTTCTCTTGCACCAGCCGCAATCTCATCTATGCCATATCCTGTCTCAAATGCCCCAAAGTACTCTACATTGGTGAGACCGAAAGAACCCTCTCTACCCGCTTCACCGAACATCTGGCAGATATTCGGCATCGCCGCTGTAGGTCTGTTGCCCAACATTTCAACAGCAGCAACCACACCTCCCTGGATGCACGTGTGAAAGGTGTCTGGCAAATGTACAGCACCTCCACAGACAGAAAACAAGTAGAGTCCGATTTCATATTATCCCTGGGCACATCCACACCTGACGGTTTGAATGCGAAAATGTGATGTACTTGTATTCCCCAAACATACTGTGGATTTACGGTACGTGTGTTTGTGTGTGAATGTGTGTGTGTGTGTGTGTAAGTGTGTGTGTGTGTGTGTGTGTGTGTGTGTGTGTGTGTGTGTGTATTCATGTGTTTGGTTGTGTGTATGTGTGCGTGGGCGTGCGTACGTTTGTTTCCCCCCCCCTCCCCTTTTTTTTTCTTTTTTTTCCCTCTGTCACCACCCCCCCCCCCTTTTATGAATGTGTATCACTTTTTGTCTAGTATGCCTGTGCCCATGACTTCATCTAACCACTTCTCTCCCCTTTCATTCATTTCCGTTCCTAGAGTTCCTTCCCTTTTTTGCGTGTTTCCCCTCCATTTTCTTTCAAACCTTGTTCGTTCCGTGTTGCGTCTGCTTTTTGTTGTCTTTTGTGTTCTTGTTTTTCCTGATGAAGCTTCCATAAGCGAAAATTCGTACCGTCTTGTCTCGTTCTTGTATTGGTGAGTACGGTATTCCTTTGTTTTTTAACTTTATGCTTTGCACGTGAACGCTTTCTCGGCCTCGGGTATCGTCCAAGCTGTTCAGTATTGTCTTTGTGAAAAATGCAGTGCGTTCAGTTTTTTTCTGTGAGCTGGACATATTGACTCAATGTATCAATTTCTGTTTGCGCGAGTTGTTTTATTCCTGGTTTTGGAAGTTACTTGTTTAGGATTTGTTAAGTGCGACGAGTTACCGAGCAACGTAACTCACTTCAAAACTCACCTCTCATCCCAAAATACAGTGCTGTTTGTCAAGTGAAAATATCTTCATTTCTTTTGATGGTCTATCTATAGCAACGCAATTTACTTTGACTGGCTCAAGGGCGGATCTAGGGGGGTCCGGGGGCAATCCCCCCCCCCCCTCCCGGAATTATATTTTTTCAAGGAAGCAAAATGCTGCAATCTAGGGCCACCTGAGCTCAGAAACTGTAATTTAATCATCTCTCTCTCTCTCTCTCTCCCTCTCTTTCTCTCTCTCTCCCTCCCTCTCTCTCTCTCCCTCTCTCGTTTCCCCTGAAGGGGGGGGGGGGGGGGCGGGTCCCCTTACCCCCCCCCCTAAATCCGTCACTGTGGCTTACGAACAAATCAGTCATTTGTCTCAGTTAATGTGTACATTTTTGACTTTTCGCAAAAATGCAGAAATGTTCTATATTTTAAGTGAAAAACAAGTTTTTCCTAAATTGTGTTGTGATTTGATGGTGTGTTTAAAAGCAACTCGGCAATACGGACACTTTTAAATGTTGTCCTGTGTTTCCTAGCTTTCCGGCTTCTCATGTTTTGTTTTTGAATGTTTGTGTGTGTCTTGCTTTTGCATGACTATATACAGCGATCATGAGATAGTGTTCAACAAACAGCATATTTTAACAACACTACAACTTATCCAGAGAACGACCAATACCTGGAGACGTCGTGTCGCCAACAGTGGACGACGTTGGACTTGTTCTGTCACTGATATTTTGGTATCTTGTCGTAGACGTGGTTGTGGTGACTGATACTTCCGTACCAGGGTCGGACGTGTTTTGAGGTTGTGCAGGAGATGTTGTAGAGTCTCTATCTGAATAAATTCATGTCAGCGTTAAGTTGACCTTTAATGTCCAAGTACATTATATCTGATTGAATCTGCGACAGCATTCTAAGTTCCCGCGTCATGTTGGGTTCGTTTCTCTTGCAACTGAAGACCAGACAGTCTTATTATTATTGCAATAATGTGTATCGGAATTTATAAGTATGGGACTCCTTTGGAGATTAGACATATTTTTCATTATGAATTACGGTTAAGAAAATTAGTATAATAAACAACACTGCAACAGATTAGCAAGAGAACGATCATTACCTGGAGATGTTATGTTGCCAACAGTAGCCGTTGGACCTGTTGTGCTGCTGGCAGTGGTGTGCCTTGTGCTAGACGAGGTCGCGGTGACTGATGCTTGTCTACACTGGGTGGACATTTGCAGAGGTTTTGCCCAAAATTCTGTAAATTCTCCATCTGAATACATTTGAGACAGCTTTATCTTCACCGAGTCATGCTTTGAAGTACGCAGTCCGGATAATGTGGGTCGTGTATGATCCTTTTTAAAGAAGGATTCAAAGTAAAAAGTAACGGTCGTACACGACCCTTGCAATCCGAATACGCATAAAAAGTATGGGTTGTACACGACCCACGTTGTCCCATCAGGGATAAACACTGTAAAATTCTTTTTTTGAATCCATATTTCGTCGTGCAAGACCTATGTCAGCTGGACTGTGGAGTTCAAATTACGTCATCTTTTATTTGTTTGTTCAGAACAGTATACTTTTAAAAAGTGGTCGATGGGTATATACAGGTCCTATGGCATATTGGGATAACATGAAGTCTTATTAAAAACTCTCAATAGTTTCAGATATACAGCATTTCTGTGAGTCTTACTTAAAAAGGGGTGGTGGTATGTAGATTCAAAATTGTTTCCAGAGTTAGTCCGCGGCTGCCTTGAGTACATTCACTTTTTCTGATAAAAACATTTGCGATTTGATAAGCGGCAGTTTGTTGTACAACTGTATTTGATTTGATCAGCGTTAATTACAGTTTCCGTTCTGTTTTACCTGACTTGAGCCGCTGGTTTTAGTATACGAGCACTTTCAATTAATTTTCATCAGTGGCGCCATGTGCATTAACATTTGATTTTGGCTATTATAGCCTCATATACAGCTGCATTCCCAATTATATACAGCTGCACCTTTAATCATAAATATACCCGATCTACTAAGTGTTCAAATGGAGCAAGTATCCGTTGTTTCATTTGGCTTAATCATGTCAGATTGAGTCGGTAACAATCTTAAAGTGCAATAAACTCAGTTAGGAAAAACAATGTAATCGTACGACAGCCGAAGCGACAACTGAAATGAAAACAACTCGAAAACTCTACTCTGCCTGTACAACCCGTTCGCCGACCGCATTATCACACAACCCCAATGTTAACTTGAAAGGCAAAACAACTGTGACTGCGGGCCTTTTCCTCTGCAAAACAGAATGTATAACGTAGGACCACAACTATGATTGTCACTTTACCCTTCTGTGAACAGCCGCCTTCAAGAACTTTGATGGGGTAAAGTTTGGGAGGTGGCACTT
The DNA here is from genome assembly GCF_037325665.1 of Littorina saxatilis. Taxonomy (NCBI): domain Eukaryota; kingdom Metazoa; phylum Mollusca; class Gastropoda; order Littorinimorpha; family Littorinidae; genus Littorina; species Littorina saxatilis. The sequence continues at coordinate 26,368,322 of NC_090251.1, forward strand.
CTTGTCCAGCACCTCCACCCTTTACTCGGAACTGAATCTGCAATTCAGTCGATCATTCTAAATGGCGGGTTATGCCGGACACAGGTAAACATAATTGAGCAAGAATTGCTTGTCAGCATGTTATTCTAACAGTTATAGTCGTACACACACACACACGCACACACACACACACACACACACACACACACACACACACACACACACACACACACACACACACACACACATACACACACATGACAGACGAACGTACACGAATGATTATTCCTAATAAATCATTTCTTAATCATGAATGTGTTTTTTTTATCATACCTTTATTGTCATCGGTTCGATGTTAAATCGTGCAGTATGATTCACATTGTTAGCGACGTCTGTAGAGTTTTCCATCAAGCAAGGCTGTTCAACGTTTCTGAATGCAAGGAACACCTGGAGCTGATACGGCAAGCCTCTGGAGTATGTAAACTCTACACAGGTTGGCTTAGACAATTTGACCCATGGAGACTCCAGAACGGAATATACGCTGGCTCCCTTATTTGAAATGCTCTGACTGACACTGGCATAGCCTTCGATGTGAACAAAAAACAAAAGAAATTGTCATTGAAACCTGTTGACTTAGAATTAGCCACAAATAAGTATCAATTAAATAACACTGCAACATTTTAGTGACAATCTTTAAAATAAATGCAGGCCCAAACCAAACCTAAACGCTGATGACTGTTCAGGAGAAGACAGCATGCAAGTTCCATAGGTATTAATCGAGCGCATTAACGCATACGAAAATACATTGTTTATGTTTACTTTGATTGTGACTGAAATAAAGATCGACACTGGGCACAAAAAAGAGATGGAAAGAGAGAAGAGAGAGAGAACAGAAAGAGAGAGAGAGAGAGAGAGAGACAGAGAGAGAGAGACAGAGAGAGAGAGCACAGAAGGCAAACAAAGAGAGAGAGAGTAAGGTAAACAAAAGACACAGACAGACAGACGGATGATTAAATAACACAACCCAGTCCACCAAAGACAGGAAAACTGAACACGAACTTTAACCTACCATTGTTTGTGCTCCAGTTGCTCATACCGCTGTCAACGCAACCTTGACTGTAGTGGCAAAGGTCTCCTTCAAAGCAGCAGCTTACATCGGTTGGGGATTCAAATGAGACTGCACACAGTAAAGGACACACGTTGACAAATTTTGCCCTGTAACACTAAAATAGGTTCAAACATTTTAAAGTTCAGCCATTAAGCAATAATACTTCAGAAACGACAGTTTTTTCTTGGTTAAACCTCATACAAACGCATCGAGAATGTAAGAGTAAAGGTGAAACTGTACCTGAGCAAAGATCATCGGTACCCAGGAACAGACAGAGAAATACAGACACAGACACCCGCACCCCCCCCCTCCACATACAAAACCAGATATTTGGAAACACAAACGCACGCAAACATACACATGCACACACACACACAAACATACATACACACACACACACACACACACACACACACACACACACACACACACACACACACACACACACACACACACGTATGAACTTCTCACCAAGAGAGTCTGCTTGATAAGATGCATTTGCCGGCCTAAACGAGAAAAAACAAATAAATTCAACAAAAGGGTAAAACAAAACAAAAAGCAGCAAATTATACCGATTGTAATTGTTTCTTTTAGTATTAAATGCTTGAGAAAAAGATTTGGCTCCATTTGGCTTCACATGCTTTTGGTGGAGAGCGACATTTCAAAATGACACTTTTTGTCGTTTATCTCTCTCTCTCTCTCTCTCTCTCTCTCTCTCTCTCTCTCTCTCTCTCTCTCTCTCTCTTCTCTCTCTCTCTCTGTCTCTCTCTCTCTCTTACCCCTGCTCTCTCTCTCTCTCTCTCTCTCTCTCTCTCTCTCTCTCTCTCTCTAATTCAGTAGATTCGATAGGTCCAATACACTGGTACTTATAGCTTACCGTGGGTTGAAACAAGTCTCGGTCGCTATGCTAAGAATAAACAGGAACAGCACTGGACAGAACAAGCTTAACCGGTACCTCATTGTGGAAGCAAAACACAGAGGAATTGACAGCTGAAAAATAGAATTAAAATAAAGTTATAATCATATATCAGGCAACAAAATTGTAGGTAATAAGTGCAGACAAAACTCGCGATGCTCACCGGACATAATACTCATTGAACATCTGCTAGTAGGGAGGTGCCATAAGAGATATGCACATATTTATAACAGAGCAAAACATCGAGACGATTGTTTCATGCAAATAGATAACGTTGATGGCATGACTGACGTAATGTGATGTAGGAATTCTTCGGGGCTACGTCTGTCAATTAGAAACACCGCTTTTTGTTGTTGGCTGTCTATGCATCAAGCAAAAATTCAACAACAAACAAACAAAAACCTCCAACATAACAAAACAAAACAAACACACACAACATATATGTGAAAGGCTAAAACTGGAGCATAGTAATAGAATCGCAATATGGGAACACATTTCTTAGGACTTCACCCTTGCAGGTAATTGGACTAAAAGTAACAAGTGAACAGAAGTGAACCATTTCGGTCTTTGTGCAATCGTATGAAAGCAGCAAGGAGATTGTTGACAGACCGAATGCCAAACAACATTGACTTCCGACACAGGGGAGTATCTAGAGTGTGTGCCTTAAAGAAGAAATTATCATGTCTTCAAATTTCCAGGAACTAGAACAGCACATGATTTACTCTGATATATGTAACTTATTTCGAAGGTAAGTCACATGAACATTTTGCTTTTCTAGCCATTATATTTTTGCGTTGACATCAGATCATTAAATCAAATCCCTTCAATGCGCAGGAAGCAGACATACTGTTGATTTTTGGAATAATGTCCTTACTCAAAACAATGAATTTAATTGCACGAACAGGGCTATGCCTTTTACTGTGTGATCTGTGAAATAGAAAAGGAAATTATGTGTGCAATCTCGTTAATGTAACGGTATACTTTGCTTCCCTTGTAAGCAATATTTTGCACCACTACAGATCTGTCTGGGCTTTTACATTAAATGAGCGTTTCTTGCTACTATGACACATGTCAGCCATCTACACCCTTTTACATTAAATGAGTGTTTCTTGCTACTATGACACATGTCAGAAATCTGCACCCTTTTACATTAAATGAGCGTTTCTTGCTACTATGACACATGTCAGAAATCTGCACCCTTTTACATTAAATGAGCATTTCTTGCTACTATGACACATGTCACACATCTACACCCTTTTACATTAAATGAGCGTTTCTTGCCACTATGACACATGTCGGACATCTACACCCTTTTACATTAAATGAGCGTTTCTTGCAACTATGACACATGTCACACATCTACACCCTTTTACATTAAATGAGTGTTTCTTGCTACTATGACACATGTCACACATCTACACCCTTTTACATTAAATGAGCGTTTCTTGCTGCTATGACACATGTCACACATCTACACCCTTTTACATTAAATGAGCGTTTCTTGCTGCTATGACACATGTCACACATCTACACCCTTTTACATTAAATGAGCGTTTCTTGCTACTATGACACATGTCAGCCATCTACACCCTTTTACATTAAATGAGCGTTTCTTGCTACTATGACACATGTCAGACATCTACACCCTTTTACATTAAATGAGTGTTTCTTGCTACTATGACACATGTCAGACATCTACACCCTTTTACATTAAATGAGTGTTTCTTGCTACTATGACACATGTCACACATCTACACCCTTTTACATTAAATGAGCGTTTCTTGCTGCTATGACACATGTCACACATCTACACCCTTTTACATTAAATGAGCGTTTCTTGCTGCTATGACACATGTCAGACATCTACACCCTTTTACATTAAATGAGCGTTTCTTGCTACTATGACACATGTCGGACATCTACACCCTTTTACATTAAATGAGCGTTTCTTTCTACTATGACACATGTCAGACATCTACACCCTTTTACATTAAATGAGCGTTTCTTGCTACTATGACACATGTCAGACATCTACCCCCTTTTACATTAAATGAGCGTTTCTTGCTACTATGACACATGTCAGACATCTACACCCTTTTACATTAAATGAGCGTTTCTTGCTACTATGACACATGTCAGACATCTACACCCTGCCTACTTCATGTGCAGAGTGGGAACCTTTTGTGAACAGGTTAAAAATAAAATCCGCAAGCAAAAAGGAGAATAGAATGTAACAGAAGCTCTTTGTTGTTTTTTATAAAGCGTCTGCGCGTCTCTGAAACTCTGCCAAATGCACTACACTAGGTCTCGCATTCTCATGTTACGAAGTTCCGGGTTGCACAAATAAGAACACGTACACCAACAGCCACGTTTCATTTCAAAGCGCCTTTGGAAAGCATATCATATACAAAATGTATAGTGCAATAGCTGAGTACTTGACACTGCCATCGTAAACACGGTATTGCATGTCGTCACCTTAAGTCACACAAACTGCAAAATGCATAAGAGGTTGAAATCTGACGGGGAAAGTTATTAACAGGTCGGATGATTTTCATATATGGCCAGGAATCTGTCATTGTGTCCAAAAAGTGTTACACAAACACCATTTCTGCCGTGTAAAGGCAGAAGGAAGCAAGTCCATGAAACATAGTTTCGAGAAAATCGACATTTTCTGTTTGCATCACTGTTTTGGAATGAAAAGCTTTAACTGATTTTTTGGCTCACGTAAGTGTAGCCTATGCGATGATAAACTTTGTCTGTCTGTGCGTGCGTGCGTGCGTGCGTGCGTGCGTGTGTGCGTGTGTATGTCTGTGGTAGAAACTCTAACATTTGAAGAGGTCACATTAACGTCACATTATGACGTAAGAGGGTTAGACGTCACGCGAAGGAAGTACTGACAGTCTCGATCATTATTATTTTGAGCGCGCCGAGACTAGTTGGCAGTCGTGTCCTTGTAAGTAGGCTACATGCAGACAGACAGATCTAGATCTAGTGTATCGCTTTCTTGCACAGTTTCACCTATGCTCTTTCTGTGTGTGTGTGTGTGTGTGTGTGTGTGTGTGTGTGTGTGTGTGTGTGTGTGTGTGTGTGTGTGTGTGTGTGTGTGATTGAGTTTGTGTTACTGTTTGTCGATTTCTTACGTGAGCCTTGAAGGCTTCGCCTCTTGTTTGTTTGCTGATAACATGTAGGGCATTATTGTGCGTTTCTGCTATGAATATTAAAACCCTCTTTTGATTCATCACTTAGAAATAATGATTTTTGTGGACTTACTGCCTTTTGCCGAATTAATTCCCTAAACTCATTCACTCAAAAATAATGGTAAAAGGCAGTAAGAGGACATACTGCTTTCTGCCAAATTATATCCCGACTTAAATCTTATTTTAAAAAAATGGCAAAAAGCAGCATTGGACTTACTGCTTTCTGCCATATTATATCCTGGTCGATATATCTGGCTGAGAATAGGGCATAGAGCAGCAAGTGGACTTACTGCTTTCTGCTAATTTATTATCTCCGAAAATTGAAAGTAAAAGAAAATACACGCAACACTGCTTTTGGAACGTTTTTTCAAATGTTACTTTACGTCCAGTGATTTCGTGAATTTCTGAATGCACAACTTCCTTGGTGAACAATTTGCATTTTCTTTTGTGATTAACTTTGTCTTGGTTCCTCGTTTTGCTTATCATTCTGTAGTCGCTCACTCATGATTAACTTTATTGTTAATCCGTTCTTGTGTCATTGATATCGTTTAAAAAGATCATTATTTTTAATACAAGTCTTGATACTCTCTTTTGATATTCACAAGACAAATATTGACTTGAACGCAAGTCTTTTAATATTAAAATAAAAATCTAAGAAAACGTTTACACACACACACACACGCTTTTTATCTTGCTGCTTGTCTGTAACACACACACACACACACACACACATACACACACACACACACACACACACACACACACACACACACACACACACACACACACACACACACACACACACCTTTTCTTTCCTTCTCACTGTCTTTCTCACTTTCGTTTGCTAATAAGAATTAGAATCCAGGATCTGACAATAAAACGTTTTATTTATTGAGTTTGACTAACGATTTCCAAAGGACAGAAAATTAAAGCAACAGCATGACAAAAATAACTAGTGTGTCAAGCCGCCATTATACCAGAATTAAGAATAGGTCATCGTGCAGTCTTGATTTCCAAAGTACACAAAATTAGAGCAACAGCATGACAAAAAGAACTGGGTAGACAAGCCGCCATTATACCAGAATTAAGAATAGGTCATCGTGCAGTCTTGATTTATAAAGTACACAAAATTAAAGCAACAGCATGACAAAAAGAACTGGTTTGACAAGCCGCCATTATACCAGAATTAACAATAGATAATCGTGCAGTCTTGATTTCCAAAGGACACAAAATTAAAGCAACAGCATGACAAAAAGAAATGGTTTGACAAACCGCCATTATACCAGAGTTAACAACATTACCGTGCAGTGTTGACTTTCAGCTGAAATGTTCCACTTTTGAACAAAATGTGTTTAATTAGTCTTGAAAACTGTGTGATGAACTATATAACCATTTGTAGTTGTACACCATGCGCGCTACATTTGCTTGTAGAATTACATAGTAATTCACACACTGTCCACAAACATTGTAGTTGAGTGTTCAACTAGCAAAACCGGCCACAAACCTGCAAACTATGATGTAGTATATTCATTTATCACCCCATCTACCCCAGTTACAGTCTACATCCCTTCTAAAACTATTCACTGACATTCTGCCATCCGACTGATGACAATTATCAACTACAGCGATTAACTGGATGTAGATTTTTTTCCATGAGCCTGTTTGGATAACTAACAAACAACATACAATCCCCCCACCTCCTCCCCCTCCTCGTCCCCACGTTCTGCATCTCTGCGCTCAGCATCTGTTATTGTCAAACTGAAAGTTGTCAGTATTACTCCTCTTCCTCTTCTTTGGCCCATAACCGTCGTATGTTGCTGGCATTTTCATCTGGGCAAGGTCCATTGTGGCCTCTTCTCCTGCAAGCCGAGGTGGTTGTATCTCGCAGTTGCAACCTGCCAGCAACGCTTACACATCTGTCAAATGAAAAAGGCAGCAAAAGTGAGACATTTTATTGACAAATCTCCTCCCCACCCTCCTTCACATCATTCTTTTCCTCTCCCGCGCACATCACCTCCCCCCCCCCCCTCCCCCCCCCCTCCGGGCTACTATAATGACAAACGATTACTGCTGCTGATGATGATACTAATACTACTGCAACGAAAATGATGTAAAGATGTTGCTCGTTTTAAAATATACCTCTTCAGCCCGAGAAAAGAAAGGAATGAAAAAATGTTGCACGCTATTTTTGGCTGTGTCAGTGAAACATACCTTGTTTTGGGCCCTTGAACATAAAGGGGCAGTGGTGGCGAGTATCCCTCAGACTGCATGTGTGCTGCAGCTGTCGTCGCTGCCTGTCCCACTTCGAATCACATTTCTGTCAAATACAATAGGACATAATACTTATTCCGATGGTTGGAAGCACAAAGAGACCGGATAACAATCCTCCAGTATAATGTCATACTGCCGTTCCAGATCTAACACGCTGTCAGTGCTCAAGACCACAAGTCACTCATTCTAGATCAAAACAACTATCTCTTTGTATTAGAAACATGCTATATGCATCCATAAATATCATGATGAAAATAGCAGAAGTGAATAGTCAAGAAGTCACGGTGGAAGTAGCGTACAACAACAAAACTATAATAAATGGGCATTTGAACTATGGCATTTTACTTGCTAGCTCCGTAATGCAAGTGCACATTGGAATACCCAAATCAGTCAGAAAATCAGTGTTGTCGTTGTAAATTCCCATACACCTATTGAGAGAGAGTCATTTCAGACCGGAACGCAAAACTGCCAACAACAAGAATGAAACAAACAAACCAACTTACTGTTGCTTCGGATAGTTGAACACGTCGGCAGCAGCTCTCATCGCCATTTTCCCCGACAAAGGCCAGGGAAATAATGATACAATAAGCTTAGTTCTGATTGGTTAACCGCAGTCAGGATTACAAAAGGGTGAACGCGATTGGTTAATGGACATAGAGCGCTAAACCATGCAAACTCGTTTTGAGGCTTGCAAGGAAGTAAGTCCAGTGCAAACCTGAAAACCAAAAGTCCCTGGACTTGCTTCCATTTGCCGATTTTTATCCTTCGATTACATTTTTTTTAGTGGACTTACTTCTTCAAAAAGTCCATAAATATTGATCGCACATCTTAGAAATTTTGACACAAGATGCGCCTTTTTCCCCTCTGCATTATGATATGAAAATCTCATTTTTACCAAATTTGGACTTACTGCCTTCTGCCAATACACGGCAGATTTTTTAGACTTGCTTTATCTTATTAATGTTGTTGTGGGTAAGAAAGGAGATGTGGTTTTTAGCAGAATAAAACTGTTTTTATTGGTATGGGCCACCTGGGGCAGTTAAAACCCGTTATAAACCGTTATTTTCTAATTTTTCACCGATCTTTATGAAATGTTGTGGTTAGGTTGGTTGTCCCTAACTGAATTTCAACAAGAATAAAAAGTTGATTTTTGGCAGTTAAAAAACCGTTAAATCCCGTTTTTTCACCAATCTTTATGAAATTTTGTGAGTAGGTCCGTTGTCTATAACTGAGTTTCAATACGTACTTTTCAGAAGAAAAACAAGCTTTTGTCAGTTATAAACCGTTATTTTCTAATTTTTCACCGATCTTTATGAAATGTTGTGAATTTCAACAAGAATAAAAAGTAAAATTTTGGCAGTTAAAAAAACGTTAAATCCCGTTTTTTCAGGAATCTGTCAGTGTGTCCAAAAAGTGTTACACAAACACCATTTTTTAGACTCGCTTTAACTTATTAATGTTGTTGTGGGTAAAAAAGGAGATGTGGTTTTTAGCAGAATAAAACTGTTTTTATTGGTATGGGCCACCTGGGGGGGGGGGGGGGGGGGGGGGGGGGGTCAGTATAGTGTCTTGAGCACTTAAGGGGAGGTTCTAGCATGGGTGAAAGCGATTTTTCCAAAAAAATGTGATTTTGGGGTTCTTGCAATAATGGGTAGATAAAACATTGTATAGTATTGTGGTGGAAGAAATTTCACCAAATCATTAAACTGTTAAAATGACAGTTTAACCGCCAAAAAACACTCTGCTCCTTGTTTCTTGGTCCCTAATTGTCGGATTTACACCAACATTGGCACAGTGATCCATTGTCCCTAACTGATCTCCAATACAAACTTTTCAAGAAGAAAAAGTTAATTATTGGCAGTTAAAAAAACTTTATAAACCGTTATTTTCTAATTTTTCACCGATCTTTATGAAATGTTGTGGTTAGGTTGGTTGTCCCTAACTGAATTTCAACAAGAATAAAAAGTTGATTTTTGGCAGTTAATTCACCAATCTTTATGAAATTTTGTGAGTAGGTCCGTTGTCCATAACTGAGTTTCAATACGTACTTTTCAGAAGAAAACCAAGCTTTTGTCAGTTATAAACCGTTATTTTCTAATTTTTCACCGATCTTTATGAAATGTTGTGAATTTCAACAAGAATAAAAAGTAAAATTTTGGCAGTTAAAAAAACGTTAAATCCCGTAAGATCTACTTTATTCATAGGTTTGAATGTGTTCGTTTGTAAGAGCAGTGAGTGATAATAGCATGACGTTAGGCTTTTTGAGCTAGCATCGTGGCTTACGCGCTTAGGACGAGGATGTTAATGACAAAACCAGGAAATCCCAACAAAGTGTCTGTGCATCAGTCATTCCTGTCCCTTTTCTAAGTTACACACACATACACACAGTGACACACACACACACGCACACACACACACACACACACGCACACGCACACACACACACACTGAAAAAAACATATGCAAGCATCAACATTTCAACGAGACAAACCCAATGCTGGTGTGTCGAAGGAGACAGCCACAGCGGGCTTGTTCGAATCAAAGTATCACACCATATCTTCAGCGTATTACCAATACCTGTCCCAATATAGACCAGTTGGTCTAAGAGGACGTTAAACCCTAATAGTCAGTCAGTCAGTCTCTCTCTCTCTCTCTCTCTCTCTCTCTCTCTCTATTCCTGTCACCGCCCTCAATCTGTGCCTTGTACAATGATCTGGTAATTTTATTTAAGTTTATTTTATTTAATTAATTTTATTTAAGTTTTTACCTTGTGTTTTGTGTTGAAAAATAAATACATACTCCAGAATTGACAAAAAGTGTCTTGTACATTTTACGTGTTCTTTGTAAAATATTGCCCCAGCCCCTCCACCTGTGAAGAAAGGACACCTGTCTAATAGGGACACCATTACCATACCCCAAGGGTGTCCTTTAGAGACAGGTTTTACTGTACTGCCGAACAACACTTTTTTTCCAAGTTCCATTGTAACGAAACACTTGCCTGAAATTGTAATGTCTTTTATACACTTAAATACCTGCCCACAGATAAAATGGAGCCACAACCCCAAACCAAATATAATATCCCATCTAAAAAAAAAAGTCACATCCCCAAACGCAAAATAATTAACCCAAACTGCCGGATGCAAATTGAAATACATTTTTTTCATTAGTTTTAATTATATTTTGCCTGAGGAAAACAAAACAGCCTGAAATGGACTGGGTGGTCGAGTGGTAACGCACTTGCGCTCGGAAGCGAGAGGTTGCGAGTTCGAACCTGGGTCAGGGCGTTAGCAATTTTCTCCCCCCTTTCCTAACCTAGGTGGTGGGTTCAAGTGCTAGTCTTTCGGATGAGACGAAAAACCGAGGTCCCTTCGTGTACACTACATTGGGGTGTGCACGTTAAAGATCCCATGATTGACAAAAGGGTCTTTCCTGGCAAAATTGTATAGGCATAGATAAAAAAATGTCCACCAAATACCCGTTTGACTTGGAATAATAGGCCGCGAAAAGTAAATATTCGCCGTAATGGCTTGAGGTTTACTGGCCGATGTGAATGCGTTATATATTGTGCGTAAAAAATGTCTGTTTGTCTGTAAAAAAATTCAATTTCAAACGGCAGAAATTAATATGTAAAGCGCGGAGAGCAACGGTTAATTGTGGTTCGCGCTATATAAGCTCTCATGATAATAATAATAATAATAACAAGTCGCGTAAGGCGAAAATACAACATTTAGTCAAGTAGCTGTCGAACTTACAGAATGAAACTGAACGCAATGCAATTTTTCAGCAAGACCGTATACTCGTAGCATCGTCAGTCCACCGCTCATGCTCGTGGCAAAGGCAGTGAATTTGACAAGAAGAGCGGTTTAGTAGTTGCGCTGAGAAAGATAGCACGCTTTTCTATACCTCTCTTCGTTTAAACTTTCTGAGCGTGTTTTAATCGAAACATATCATATCTATATGTTTTTGGAATCAGGAACCGACAAGGAATAAGATGAAAGTGTTTTTAAATTGATTTCAAAAATTTAATTTTGATAATAATTTTTATATTTTTAATTTTCAGAGCTTGTTTTTAATCCAAATATAACATATTTATATGTTTTTGGAATCAGAAAATGATGGAGAATAAGATAAACGTAAATTTGGATCGTTTTATAATTTTTTTTTTTTTTACAATTTTCAGATTTTTAATGACCAAAGTCATTAATTAATTTTTAAGCCACCACGCTGAAATGCAATACCGAAGTCCGGGCTTTGTCGAAGACTACTTGACCAAAATTTCAACCAATTTGGTTGAAAAATGAGAGCGTGACAGTGCCGCCTCAACTTTCACGAAAAGCCGGATATGACGTCATCAAAGACATTTATCGAAAAAACGAAAAAAAAAAAGTCGGGGATATCAATCCAAGGAACTCTCATGTAAAATGTCATAAAGATCGGTCCAGTAGTTTGGTCTGAATCGCTCTACACGCAGGCACGCACACGCACACACACACACACGCACACACACACACACACACACACACATACACCACGACCCTCGTCTCGATTCCCCCTCTATGTTAAAACATTTAGTCAAAAACTTGACTAAATGTAAAAATTAGATAGCATGACTAACCTACCTCCCAAAGAATATTTGCAATTGCCAATGAGCTTTGATCATATAAACTAAGAATGTCACAGACCTATGGGTAACCAAGCACCACTAACACCTACACAAAACCACCACCCCCCCCAAAAAAAAAATTCAACAACATTCGATTTTCGACTGAATCATTCAGGTACGAATACTTTTTCCTTTCAAACATTGTTTTTATCATGTTTCGTAAGAAATCACTCGATTTATAGCAGTTTCATTCTCAAAAGTGATGTACGTTACTATTTGGATGACGACCATGCACACTTTACCCGTGGGGCTGGGCTCGTCCATCTCGCACGTAGGTGTGAAAGTCCTGTTGTCATTGATAGATCATATGCAAATGACCAAGGGAGACTAGTTAGGTCACGCTTGTCACAACATCTCGGCAAAACGAGAACGTTTTATATTGGTTATAAGTAATTTTTCTTTACACAAAATCAACAAATCGTGTCGATTTTCACGAATCACAGACAAAGCATGCATTGCAAGCAATTTTTAAAATATTATTTTAGACTTAGTAGACTGTGTGAACCTCGAAATCGATCTTTGGCGGCCATCTTACATTTACCGCGGACTGTACGACCGTTTGACTGACCGATACCGAATTTACACAAGGATAATAACGTACATCTCGCATCACTTTTCCAAGCGAAATGAACGAAGTTGGCAGCTCCGTCGAGCTCATTTTTGGTCTCATTAAACACTGCATTCATTTCCTGTCTGGTTTGTATGAAGGATTTACCGGTCGCGCACGTGTTCGGAGTACAGTTCTTACAAAACTGAAAGCACCCAAAATCGCGTAACGCTTTTTTCTCCAGAATGACTAGGTAAGGTTGGAATCACAAGTCCGTTATTCATTGCTTACGGCATAAATTTGCCACCATGTTATACAAAAACGTTCGTCCATTCATCCTCTTTCATCCAACACAAAAATGTTCTTTGCAACATTTTTTTATTAGAAGCAGGAGCCTGCCAAATAATTCAAGCGGGCTCTTTCCTTCTTTCGACGCCATGACAGATTCTTGGCCATATACATTTGGTTCACTGACTCCTTGTTTACGACACTTCAACTGCTCAACTAAGATATTTCTAAGACAAAATGCGTCAAATAAAGAAATATAGAGTGAAGAATTATTTTTGTATTGGCCCTACAACACTATGATATTGTTTGGTGCAAATTTCAATGATGTTAAGTCAGGCGTCAGTTATAAGATATTTCGATTCTCGTCAACACAGTTTGTTCGTTCATAATTATGTAGAATGAAGGTGGGCAGTAATTGGCCAAAATTAAACTTTAAACAAATAATGAGATTTGCTATGATCTGGCTGAGGGGCCAGTCGTGGGAGCTTAAACAAAATTATCTAATTCAAAGCAACTTTTATATAGTGCTGGAGAAGAAAAGTTGTTTTGGACGATTAGCACTATCTTCTGTTAAAATTTCCTGTTTCTAGACTTTGTGGTTTTACTGTACACGTAATTCTTCACAAAACAATAGAAAAACAGTCACACTTATACCCGAAAAGAGCCCGACGCTTAACGTCACATATTAATACATATTCGTGTGAACTCTAGTGCTTCTTAAAACTGTCACGCTCATTCACACCGGTGACACTGTGACGGTTCCCCTACGCTTTGTGTTCGGTGCCCTGACCCTTTGTGTTCGGTTCCCACTCGGTTCCCACACGCCAAAATTCGCGGACAAAACATCCATTTATGGTAGTATTACGCAATGTTGCTCTCTGAGAATGGTCTTGTTAGATCTGTGAGTGTTTACACTACATGCCTAGGTGCTGTTGGATTGAAGGTTTTTGATATTTTAGCCGTTATTAGGTAGAATGCCTTCCACTTTACTGCAAAACTGCATAATTCGTAGCATCGGCAAGAAATATCCTACCAAAAAATGCCTGCTTGGAACTGTCGTTGGTCCAGCAAAAAGTTCAACATGTCTGTAGCAGACAGCCCAAGTTTCAAGATTGTAGGGCCATCCAAACAGCCGTAATAATAAAAACAACAAAAGTAGTCAGTGAAATTGGCTGTGTTCGGTCCCCCCACACTTTTGTGACGTAGGCGTGACGGTTCCCATAATTCATTGTGTCGGTCCCCACTTTCTGTGTCGGACCCCACTTTCGACCTAATTTCTCTGTGACAGAACCCACAACCAGCCTATTTTGTGTCGGTCCCCACACCTTCTTGGATTTATGACTTGCCGGTTACTTGTATCATTGTATTCATTGAATCTAATTGTCTCGGAGTTATTTTTCAGCAAAAACCGGCAAGGCAGCACCTTTTGTGATACCAAGTAAGTCAGATGACATCAGTATGTGTGTGTGTGTGTGTGTGTGTGTGTGAGAGAGAGAGAGAGAGAGAGAGAGAGAGAGAGAGAGAGAGAGAGAGAGAGAGAGAGAGAGAGAGAGAGAGAGAGAGAGAGACTAACTTTATTAGTTTATGACACAAATAATATATAACATTATTTATCTCTGGGACGGTTCCCAGTATACCAGCAAATTATGTGTTGATCCACCCACACCTTCTTGAACTGGCCTTCCCAATATCTACTCTTAGTCTTACGGCCTTGGAGATATGCAATTTGGCACATTTTTAAAATAAAAGATCCACCTGTCGTATGTGAGATTCAGTTTTCAAAGCAAAATGCTGCCCAGGGACTTCTAGTGGTGATTGAAAAAAAAAAAAAGAGTACTTGCCTGTGTCAAGTATGTGTCTTTATCCACGCTTGTTGTAAGAGGCAACTTTTCCCAGCTCCTTGTGTTCATGACTGCTTTCTCTTAAAATTAATTACTTTATGACAGTCAGAATACAATGGAACAAGGCTACATAAACCCTGACAGCCTACGAAAACGGCCCGACTAAGGCTCAACACCGCGCCAATAAATTCAGCATTGGGCCAATGTTGGGCCATGATTGCTCCGTTTTCGTAGGCTATCAGGGTCAAAGATACATATTGGTAAACTAGTAAAATACATGTTCAGCATCATCAGCAATACCACAAAAGGATTAAAACAAGAAATTCCTCCGATAGGAACTACACCCCCGTCAAAGGGAAATAACCTTCTCAGTTGGTGGCAGTGAGAATGGTTATTTCCCTTTGACCAACGGGGGTGTCCGTCTATACCAGGCCTTGTATAATTTTAATCCACCAATAACTCCCTAACCGTGTGTTTGACTGGTCCCAATTTTTGTAAGGACCGTCTCAGGAATGTATATAACCTGTTCACCAAGTTTGGTGACGATCGGTCCGTTCATTCTTGAGATCTACTTGCGAACACAAACACATCGAGTGAAACCTATACACACCCCTATACCGGGGGTGTAAAAATCCTATTAGCTGTATGTCAGCGGCACAATGCAACCAGAACCAGCGTTTATGTGGAGTGATCGGGTGCTGGTCACTACCGCGAGCGTCACTACCGCGAGTACCACTACCGCGTCTCACACTAAAGTTGTGTTTCCGTACCCGCGACAGCGTTTTTCCAGCGGTGCGACGAAAATCAAGCACATAGAAAATGACCAGGAGTGTTTCCACACGCGCGACGCGTTAGCGGCGCGACAAGCGGCAAGCGACGCGATTTTTTTGAAAGGGTCCTGGAGCGATTTTTTCGCGTTGTCGCGCAGCAACGCGGGAGTTTACAGATTTTACCGCATGTTTAAAACGCAAGTACGGAAACACGTCACGCGTTTGCGCGCGTTTTCTTTTGTCGCTGCCGCTGTCGCGGGTACGGAAACAGAACTTACCGCGAGTACGACACTACCGCGAGTACGACACTACCGCGAGTACGACACTACCGCGAGTATAACACTACCGCGTGTCACACTACCGCGAGTATAACATTACCGCGTGTCATTTTATGACTTCCATGGCTGAAGGCAAAGGTTGAAATGTTTCCTTGAAATATAAAACAAAAAGGCCTGGTCTGTTCTCTGAACACTAATTCAATGTTTGTCATGCTAACCAAGAACTCAAAACGATCAGAACACACTATCAGAATACATATAGAATGGGTTGCTTCCAATCAAAGCCGTTAGAACACAAACTCACAAGAAGTAAGTTTGCATGCGTTCTCTCTACGGTTATGGTACTCGCGGTTGTGGTACGCGCGGTAGTGTGACACGCGGCAGTGTTATACTCGCGGTAGTGTCGTACTCGCGATAGTGTGACACGCGGTAGTGTTACACGCGGTAGTGTCGTACTCGCCGTAGTGTGACACGCGGTAGTGACGCTCGCGGTAGTGTCGCATAACCGGAGTGATCTGGAAAGGTGTCAATCTCTCTCTCTCTCTCTCTCTCTCTCTCTCTCTCTCTCTCTCTCTCTCTCTCTCTCTCTCTCTCTCTCTCTCTCACTCTCTCTCTCTCTCTCACACATACCCACACACACACACGCAGACACACACACACACACACACAAACAAACACACAAACACACATACTGATGTCATCTGACTTACTTGGTATCACAAAAGGTGCTGCCTTGCCGGTTTTTGCTGAAAAATAACTCCGAGACAATTAGATTCAATGAATACAATGATACAAGTAACCGGCAAGTCATAAATCCAAGAAGGTGTGGGGACCGACACAAAATAGGCTGGTTGTGGGGTCCGTCACAGAGAAATTAGGTCGAAAGTGGGGTCCGACACAGAAAGTGGGGACCGACACAATGAATTATGGGAACCGTCACGCCTACGTCACAAAAGTGTGGGGGGACCGAACACAGCCAATTTTACTGACTACTTTTGTAGTTTTTATTATTACGGCTGTTTGGATGGCCCTACAATCTTGAAACTTGGGCTGTCTGCTACAGACATGTTGAACTTTTTGCTGGACCAACGACAGTTCCAAGCAGGCATTTTTTGGTAGGATATTTCTTGCCGATGCTACGAATTATGCAGTTTTGCAGTAAAGTGGAAGGCATTCTACCTAATAACGGCTAAAATATCAAAAACCTTCAATCCAACAGCACCTAGGCATGTAGTGTAAACACTCACAGATCTAACAAGACCATTCTCAGAGAGCAACATTGCGTAATACTACCATAAATGGATGTTTTGTCCGCGAATTTTGGCGTGTGGGAACCGAGTGGGAACCGAACACAAAGGGTCAGGGCACCGAACACAAAGCGTAGGGGAACCGTCACAGTGTCACCGGTGTGTCATTGGACAGAACCTGACCGAGGAAAGTAGTGAATCAAACCTTGACAGATGTGAGAAGTGTGCATTCACGTGCTGACAATAGAGGTCAGTAAGAGGTGTCACTGAAGCTTCTCTAAGGTTTGGTCATAATACTCAAAATTTACCAGGATTGAACGACAATGACTAAAAATAACACTCAACCCTTTTAACAAATTAATACTAATCATCCTGAACAATGTTCTCCGTACACACGCTATGTAAGTTGCTATGTAAACTTGGCCAACATATTATTGCAACAATTTTCGCACGCTATGAAAAGCATTAAAACGCAATTCATTTTAGTAAAACTTTATATGCTCGAAAAGGTAATTATGTCAGCTGTACATATCATTTGTCCGATTGATGGTACTTTGTATATAGGCATCCCGTCACAGCCTGTCAAACATGGTCACCCCTAAAATCGACCTGACAAAAACCACATCCCCGTATTTTAAAATCTGCAAAAAAATCAGAATATGCACAAACCAAACACGTGTGACTACCATTGGAAAGGCCATTCAATTTCCTGTTCAGAACAGTTTGTTTTATGCACATGACTTCTCTAGTCTTTATGTAGCCTTTTGTCAAAGGTGTCAACCGTTTCAGAGGCCCAAAAAGGCACGTTTTGCGGCCATTTTTGAGGGGGTCTTCCACCCAAAGAGCCATATCTGCTCAAGTTCTCAATGATTTGCTTTGGAAATTTCAGAAGTGATGACCAATAGGCTGACCTAAATCGGTGTTTACTTTTGCGAATGTGTATAATAAGCGTGTTGTATTACGTAACTTTTCCGAAAGAACTAAACAAATATTCATATTAATTCAGGGTTTCAGGTTAAAAAATCGGGACTTTGCATGCTAAGCAAAAAATGAATGCGGCAATAGGTGCCAAAGTTTGAGGCAGATCCCAGTGGTGGTTTACAGTTTATTTTGTTTCAAAGAATTTCTTTTCCTAAAGTCAACCAATATATATACCTAGCTACCTCGTTTTTCAAGCAATGTTTATTTATTAGTATTTGTTTTTCTTGTACCATGAGCAGCATATCATACCTTAATCACATACTTATTTTAAACTTAAAAAGATCTTAAACAGGACAGTTCATTATCTAAATCTTTGGTGGTGGGAGCGAATAAATAGCCGTACAACATTCCTATACGTATTATTCAACAACTTATTTAAAATTGTATACACTTTATATAATATACCTTGAACGTGTTCCTACCTCAAAGCGAGAAGAAGTACGCCAGCATATATCCACACAGCTGTATTGTGCCAAGGCTAGAGACTCAACTGACTTAACATGCACACGGTGTCGTACTTACCTGCATGTGTGCAGTTAACTTCCTCAATCGTTCGTATTGTTTGCACGTCTATTGTAGCGACATCACGATATTGCAAGGCGCGCGCAGGTCTTTTTACAAAGTATCGGAAAACAAGTGTGTTCTCAAAATGCAAACCGGACGAGTTAGTGTTATGTGTTTTGCACATTCTTTTGCTTCTGTCGTTTTGAGGTACTTGAATGTGAGTGTTTGTGATGTCTGTAGTATTGTGTACATGTGTGTGTGTGTGTGTGTGTGTGTGTGTCAATGTATGTGTGTGTGTGTGTGTGTGTGTGTGTTCATGTATGTGTGTGTGCGTGCGTGCGTGCATTCGTGCGTTCGTGCGTGTGTGTGTATGTGTGCGTATTTGTGTGTGGTGGGGTTTGGTGTTTGTGAAGGACACGACCTGATCAAAATAAACTTTGTAAAACCTTGCAAAGGAAACATCTTACTGCCTTTCACGCCTGGTGGCGTGTAGGGCAGCGACTTGCAAAGGAAAGCACGCCTTTTTTTTCGAAAGTGAATACAGAATACAGGACATGAAATTCAAGACGAAACAGCGAGGAAAATTGTTGTTTAAAAACGACGCTCACAGAAGCCAAAATCTGTGAATAGAAACGTCTCACAAGTTATCCTGCTCTTCCTATTTCGTACAAGCAAATTACACTTCGTTGCCTCTTTTGAAAACGATGTTTTGTGTCAAGAAAACCATTCACACTTCAGAGAGTAGGAGCTCACTATTTTATTACTGACACTCTGTATTGGCTGTAAATGAATGTTTTCCCTGGAGGTGAATCGTAACATCTTGAACAAAAAGATTATCTAAAGTTAGAATATAGCACTTGAATAGTACTTTAATGATAATTGTTTGTGATGATGGACATGTCCACACTTCTCGTTGCACGAACACTTGATGACGATAGTCACTGTCCTCGAATGCTTCGTGTGTGTCATGCTCCGGTCATTTTCTTGTTCTTTGTTGTTGTTGCTGTTGTTGTTGTTGTTGTTGTTGTTGTTCGTGGTGGTGGTGGTGGTTGAGATTGTGCCTTCGTGTTTGCAAAAAGATGTAGCTGTTTTTCGAAATAATACTCCTGTTTAATTAATTAGTTTTGACAAGACCGGTACAACATACCACCGGGGTTGATGTTTTTACAACTCAGTTGGTGTGCTCATGTGACGTTCTACGTAGGCAAGAATGTTTAAATCTAGCTTCTTTTTAGTAGATATGAACAAATAGTAATAATTTCCAAACCATCTGCATCCTTGTGTGAATATTCAAACCAAACATACTCAAGCAGGTGTTTAAGCTCGTAAAAGAAATCTACTCTGCTGTCAGTTTCCAGTTGGACCTTTTTTCTTTGCCAAGACGGCAGGTCTTCTCTTCCAGTTGAACGGATATTCTGTAGTAGCCAAGTTCCCTATCGTTTGGGGAAACTCACAACCGACGGTACGTTTTAAGTACAACAAAATATCTTGTGTTGGCCAAGTTCACTATCGTTTGGGGAAAATCACTACAGATGGTTTGGTTACTATTGGTCTCCTAAAGGAGTTTTGCAACGGGAATAGACGTCTAGGGTCTGGACTCGTTTGTTAGACTCGTTTGTCAGAGAAAAAGTCTAACATTAAGGCATTCCTCAAAGTCAGACAAGCGATTTAAAGGGATACGCGGCATTTGACCAAAAATATGACAGTGCTCTAACATTTTCTGGGCAAGATATAGACACCATCCACATTAATTTAATGTAAAAAAAAAGTAGGGACAACGTTTTAGTTTTTTTGCTATGAGGCCCTCTTTTCGGCAGTTTCTGAACATTTTGACCAAAACAGTGGTTATATGATATGCATGGTGTTCAGCAGTCATTAGTGAATGGGTACTTTTTTTGTATTGTGGTAGGTAGAATATGCTTTTTAGTAACAAAATATGTCAATTGACACAAAAAATTAAAGTAAACTCAAACCGATAACGACATCCTGTGTTGAAATAATTACAAAAATCAGCGAATCTTGTTGTTCAAACAACCATAATGACAAAAGAAAATATGACAGCACTCTGATTTTCTTGCAGCAGGATATTTGATATCTTACCTTCAAAATAAACACAAGAAAACTGAAGGTCAACGTGCTTTTTTTCGAGTGGCAGCATCTTTTATACCCCTACCCCCTACTTTTTGGAATAAAAATCATAGGTATTATAAGGAATATGCGAGTGCTCTAATATTTTCTGGGCAAGATATAGACACTATTCACATTCATTTAATGTAAAAAAAAGAATAGGGTTACCATTTTAGGTTTTTTTGGGTGCTTTCAGGCCCTTATTTTAGCAATTTTGTGCGAATTTTGGGCAAAACGGTGGTTACATGAAAAATGCATGGTGTTCAGCAGTCTTTAGGGAATGAGTATTTCTTTTTTGATTGTGGTACAGAGAATGCTTTTACTACTGTAAAACTTTTAGTAATCAGATGTGTCAATAAAAATAAAAATCAAAGGTAGACTCAGATGCCGCGTAATTAACCCTTTAAAATAGGCGGATTTTTGCTTAATGCCTCTTGCAACGTGCAAAGTTTACTCTGTGACTGTGAAAATGTCTTGTTTTGCTCGTGTTTGTCTCTATCCAAATTGTGTTACATGTCGTGTGATATGTTTTCTTACATAGACAGTCCCCAATAGGCAGTTAACCTCCTCACAGGTAGGTAACTTTCTCCGTATTAGAATCTAGAACACACACACACACACACACACACACACACACACACACACACACACACACACACACACACACACACACGCACACACACGCACACACACGCACGCACACACACGCGCGCACACAGAGTTGTAAACGAATGAACTATTACTAGCTGTGATTATTTCTTGTCAAGTCCTCCATAATATACACTTATTGGCTCATTCGTTTTGTTCTTACAAATAATTCTACAAGAATTCGAATAAGTCGCAATATATATTTATATAATAAAGAATGTTTGTGTGCAAAACATAAATAATATTATTTTCAAAACAATTCTGTGAACATTTACAATGCTTACAATGTTTATAAAATAGTTTTACGAAAATTCACAATATTTACATGTTAAAAAAACGATCATTCACAACATTTACAAAATCAACAAAATTACAGCTCTATATAAATTCACCGTATATAACAAATACAAAAATCACGCTTTCGTTAATAAAGGAACTTCTTGAGCAAAATAAGTAAAAATACGTGGTATCAACATTTATGTAAGTATATAACAGACGGTCGCTGTGGCGGGGTGGTAAGACGTCGGCCTCTTAATCGGAAGGTCGTGAGTTCGAATCCCGGCCGCGGCCGCCTGGTGGGTTAAGTGTGGAGATTTTTCCGATCTCCCAGGTCAACTTATGTGCAGACCTGCTAGTGGCTTATCCCCCTTCGTGGGCACACGCAAGCACAAGACCAAGTGCGCACGGAAAAGATCCTGTAATCCATGTCAGAGTTCTGTGGGTTATAGAAACACGAAAACACCCAGCATGCTTCCTCCGAAAGCGGCGTATGGCTGCCTAAATGGCGGGGTCAAAACGGTCATACACGTAAAAATCCTCTCGTGCAAAAACACGAGTGTATACGTGGGAGTTTCAGCCCACGAACGCAGAAGAAGAAGAAGAAGAAGAAGTATATAACAAATGATATGTTTGGCAAACCAATTTTAGAATTTGCCAGCAATGCTTAACACATATTTTTTCTATATCTCTCAAAGGCAGATTTTAAGAAAAGACCCAGCCTTATATTTTAGGGGCGGATCACATCATTTTTAGGAGGAGGGGGGGGGGGGGGAGGGGGGGTTCCACATTTCTTTTAGGAGCAGATCGAGGATGCGAAGCGTTCAGTTAAGGGCGCGAAGCTCCTGGGGAAACCCCGGAAATCCCCCTCTGGATTCGCCCATATATCTGTATCCTGATTAAATTAAAATCCAATTCAGGTCTATCTTTCTTTCAACACTTTCATTTTTTTCAATGTTTTTTTACACTGAACACAGCTGTGAAAAAAGCGATTGGTGAATAGCAATCAGATCTTTTCTTTGCTGAGTCAACAGACTCGGGTTGCCGATACATTTCATAAACACATATTAAACAATCGCGTTTAGACCCGGACTCTGACGGTCCTTGACTTTTCCACGACTCTAAATATTCTGATAATCTGAACCATTTGAAGTAGCAGGAGCTTGCTTTGAAGATGAAGAACCCCACCCTAGCGGACTCACTGTGTTGTAGTATTCGGAACACGCGCTTGCTCCCTGCTCTGTCAGTTCCGCAGTAATTCGGGCAGCTAGCGAATCGTAAGGTCTGTTATCTCCCCTGTCCTGCGACAAGACTTCGTAAGTGTTGTTCTGATTGGTCATACATGTATCAGCATACGCGTGTTCTTCGAGGTTTCGATTGGTCAAACCATCATACACGTTGAGGGGTGTGAGATAGTAGTTGGAAGCGTCTGAAGATCTCGAGGGATCTCTGCGGCCTGCGGATTAATATTAATAATAATCATTACAACAAAACGTACTAGGATTTGCAGAGTCTGTGCAAAACATTATACTCATTAGCTGTCCTCCCTGAATTACCAAAGCTCCATTGACAAGCATTTGTCGTCATGTACGAATTGCAATGTCTGTTCTAACGGAACCGAACGACCTTTTCACAGACTGTGAGTCCTAAACCAATTCAAATACAGATTCTGATTTCTCTCAGTATAATCCCCCCACCCCCCATCAAGCGGCCCAACCTCACGAGATAAATAAAAATCGGACAAATTAACAACATACATAAAAGCTTCCGTTTTGTACTAAATGTCTTTATCCTGTCATAACAGTTTCAGTAATACAAATCACCAGTCAAATTCAGATCAGTCAGCTGCAATTATAATTTAAAGTGACACAATATGAAATGTATTATACTGACCAGACATCCCCTGCGCATGTGCTGTGGAACTGTTGTCTGTGCGTTGTGTGACCGGCATCACACAGAGTCTGAGAGTCTGAGTCCCAGACTCTGAGTTCAATCCCAGAGTCTGAGTTCTGGCAGGTGGTCGAATTTCACCAGAGCCAGACCCTTCCCTTTTAACACAAGCATTAAAAAATAAATCTTACAACAAAGAAAACAACGAAATACAGTGGAGCTTAGTGTTCAAGGTACAAATTAAACATGTTTGGGTAGCCCAATAGTAATTATTTATAACACAATATCAAATGAATAACTAGTAGAAGTGAGCCTCAGTCGGTTTGATGTCTAACCTTTGCTTGCGTTTTCTCCTGCGGAAAATGACGACGATAATGATGATGATGAAGATGAACACAACGACGACAGCAACAGTAACAACTCCAGCAATGGCAGCAGCGTTGTTATCAATGTCGCCATCAAATGACGTTACTGAAAGGTAACAGGTTAACAATCAGTTGATAATAGTTATCCCTTATGCACAATTTGATCCAATTTTGAAGACCTGGTTGAAGGTAGAAATGGATATAATTTCCCGTTCAAAACACACACACACACACACACACACACACACACACACACACATATACACACACACACACAACAACAACCTCATCATCATCATGAACATCGTCAACATCATTATCATCATCATCATGATTTGGCAGAACAGAATGTATAGAGGTTAGTGATAGCGATGCATTCTTGCTTCGGGTGATTAAGTAAAATAGAAACAGCTTCAGAATGTAACTGTTCGTGACAACAGATATTTGCGAAGCTGCGATTTGAAGTGTTTAATCGTGCTTGACCCCTTTATCTCACATGGTAGCGAATTCCAAATTGTTGAGCCCGAAAACGCTAAACTGGTTTTATATAAATCAATACGGGGTAGTGGGGAAATTAATTTGCTTGAGCCATATCTGTCTGTTGCTTTCTGAAATAATGATCGCATGTACTGTGGGGTCTCGTTTATTTGTACCTTAAACATAAAAATCGCTTTATTAAATAATAACTGATCTTTAAGTGATAACAAATTAAGGCTGCTAAGCTTTTGATCTGTTGATGTGTGCGGACCCGGCATGAAAAGTTTAGCTGCGCGACGGTGATGAGAACTTACTTTGTTTCAAGTGAACGTCGCTACAACCATCCCAATGTGTGGAGGCATAACTCAGATGAGGTAAAATATGACCAAAATAAAACTAATTCACTGCTGAGGAATCTGCATAATGATTTATTTTGGAGAGAAGGAACACATTTTTAGATAAGGTTTTGGTAACACGGTTGAGGTGGGACTGCCACTTTAATTCAGCGTCTATTGTGACCCCGAGAACACGATGGCTGGTTACTTGCTCAATGGGTGACTCATTTAAACTGAGATGAAGATTCAGAGGAGCGAGTTGGTGTTTCTGTCGTGTTGTGATCACCATGCATTTAGTTTTGCCTGGGTGTATAATCATTGAGTTTTGTTTACACCAATCAAATATGTTGTTCAAACTCGTTTGAAGAGAGGTTTCAATAGACTGTAAACTTTTACCGGACGTGTACAGAGACGAGTCGTCTGCGAAAAGGTCATTAACAACCGTCTTGTCTGATATATAGAGTGGTAGATCGTTAATATAAATGCAAAATAAAAGTGGGCCCAAAACTGATCCTTGTGGGACGCCGTACTTTACCCGTCCTATCGCAGAACGGTTACCATTAAGGGAGACAAACTGCGTTCTGTTCGCTAAATAAGAACGAAAAAAAGGTAAGTAGGATGCGTTGCCTAAATAACAAGATAATTTCTTAAACAGAATAGTGTGATCAACAATATCAAACGCTTTCTTAAAATCAAGGAAGACGGCGCCGACTGTTTCCGAATGGTTAATGGCAGAGAGCCATGTATCGCATAGTTTAACGAGAGCTGTGTGACACGAATGTTTGGGGCGAAATCCTGATTGGGATGAAGCGAAAAGACCACGGCTTTCCATGTGCAGAAGCAAGCACTTGTGTACATGTTTTTCTAATGGTTTTGACAAAACAGACAATAGCGAAATTGGCCTAAAATTGTTTATGTCGGTTAAGTCTTTTGTTTTGGGGAGTGGAGTTATTTTTGCGGTTTTAAATATTTCTGGAAACACATTTCGGTCAATACATAAGTTATAAGCATACGTAATTGAGTCAACAAGAAAGGGTAACGCTAATTGAGTAAGAAAGCGGGTATGTTATCGGGTCCCATTGACTTTGTATTACTCAAGTCAGTTATTAATCGCCCGACTTCGTGGACTGCAATGAGTGGGATGTTAACAGGTTTAACTTCTTTTAAATTGGCCTGGCAGAATAATTTAAGAAACTGTGGGCATTCATACTCGCTTTTGTCATTTTCCCTATAGGTAGATTCCAACAGCTTACTAGGAAGAGATAAAAAAAAAATAATCATTAAAGGCACTGGGTGAAATACTAACCGAGGTTGAATGTTGTCGGGTTTTTGATTTTGCAGTTACTTCGTTTATTGCTCTCCATAAGGAAGCGGTATCTTTCTTCTCAGAAACAAGTTTATTAATTTAAAATAATGCCTTTTGGCCCCGCGCACGAGGTCTAAGACTTTATTTCTTTGTTTCTTGTAATCATCTTTTCATTTGTTCTCTTTATAAAAATCGCGAAGAGCCATAGCGTTTATAATGTCTTCATTTAACCACGGGGGACGTGTGGGGTGTTTAACCCTATTTTTGCGCAAAGGTGCATGTTTATCAATAGTAGGTAAAAATGCATCATACAAAGCAGAAAGGGCCCTATTTGGACAAACATGATTGCAAATAAGATGAAAAGGCACAGAAGCAATGTCTCGCAAAAAATCCGTCTCATTGAAATGTTTAAATGATGTGTACTCAATTGTTGTATGGTCCTTAGGAGGACGTTTTGTTAATTTAAAAGACCAAGTGCAAAACATAGGACTATGGTCACTTATACTTTCATAAGATACAAACACTTTAGAAACATTACACAGATTGTTTGTGTAAATATGATCAATTAGCGTTGCACTAGTACTGGTTACTCTTGTTGGATATTTGATTAATTGCTGAAGACCAAACAGTGATGTAGTGGAGGAACACGCATGTTGCGGTTTATTTAAAGCATAATTCAAATCTCCTAAGATGAGTATGTTAGAATTGCAGTTGTGCACTTTATCCATCATGCGCACAAAATCGTCGATTCATGCAAATGGAGAGGCTGGATTCGTATAAATATATCCAACTAACGCAGAAGGAGATTTAGAATGTTTTATCTCCGTCCAGATGCACTCCACATTCTCTGACTCTAAATCAGTTCTCCTTCTTGTGATTTTCACAATACTGTCATGTACGTATAGCACAAGTCCAGTATGACTAGACTGGTTGCTGTCGGGTCTTAAAATTGTATAGTTAGTAATGTCAATAGAGGTGTCGTCGATCCTGGAATCAATGACGTATCTGTTCAATCAGTTACAATCACAGGACCTATGTTGGAAGTGGTGTAAATCCCTGGTTGTAATGATGTGTTTCTTTTAAACTGTAACGCGTCTTTCCGATATGGCTGAAAATAGCGAAATAACATGACGTTTACGTGGGCTAAAGTTTCTCGATTCGCATGAAAATATTTCCTGGAACATCCGATCGATTTTTTTACCAAATATTGACACAATGCCGAGCAGATCGGGTCCCTACTATCACATATAAAAAAGAAAAAGGAAAAAAAAAAAAAAGAAGTCCAAACTGACCCTGACATGTTTGCACCGTCCTGCAAAACGTATCAGTAGATGATCATCCACATTTTGAAAAAAGGCACAAGAAGAGAGATCGTAATCTGATAAATGTGCATGTTAAGTGATATGAAAGCGTTGTTTTAAAGTGTTCACAATTTGCCATGTCCAAAAATAGATATAAGTATTCCTTCAGAAAGTTAAATAATTATGATATTTAACTAATTGTAGTGTAATCAAATTATATTAGGACGTAAACGTGCGTGCGTGTGTATGTGTGTACAAGTGTGGGTGTGCATGTGTGTGTATTCCAAATAAGATCCCTAGACTTTAAAACATTATTTTTTATATATTATTTCTTTGATGATGTCATAGCCGGCTTTTGGTGAAAGTTGAGACGGCACAGTCTTGCCTCCAATTTTTAATGAAATTGGTTTAGATTTAGGCCAAGCAATCTTTGACTAAGTCAGGAATATGGGTTTGCGTTTCAGGTTTGAAACTTAAACACTAATTAGTGCAAGGTTAAAAATGGATTGAAAACAAGCTCAGAAAGTTAAAAAGAATAAAGAAAATCGCGCTTTTCTGTTAAGCACAAGCGATACTACGCTATACCGGCTTGCCACTTCAAGCGATTAGCTGGCCACAGCTCGGAGTTATGTAGCCTATGCTTTGCACGTGAACGCTTTCTCGGCCTCTGGTATCGTCCAAGCTGTTCAGTATTGTCTTTGTGAAAAATGCAGTGCGTTCAGTTTTTTTCTGTGAGCTGGACATATTGACATATTGACTCAATGTATCAATTTGCGCGAGTTGTTTTATTCCTGGTTTTGGAAGGTACTTGTTTTGGATATTTTAAGAACGACGAGTTACCGAGCAACGTAACTCACTTCAAAACAATACAACAATAACAATAACAATAACAGCACTTTATTGTCCATTAAATATTACATAAAAATGGAAATTTTTCTTCGGCACACCCTGCCTGCCTGTAAACGATTATAACAACAGTTGTATAGGACGACACACATAAAACATAGAAGGGATACAATCAAATATGATATTGCACCATCAGGGATAAACACTGTAACATTCTTTTTTTGAATCCATATTTCGTCGTGCAAGACCTATATCAGCTGGACTGTGTAGTTCAAATTACGTCATCTTTTATTTGTTTGTTCAGAACAGTATACTTTTAAAAAGTGGTCGATGGGTATATACAGGTCCTATGGCATATTGGGATAACATGAAGTCTTATTAAAAACTCTCAATAGTTTCAGATATACAGCATTTCTGTGAGTCTTACTTAAAAAGGGGTGGTGGTATGTAGATTCAAAATTGTTTCCAGAGTTAGTCCGCGGCTGCCTTGAGTACATTCACTTTTTCTGATAAAAACATTTGCGATTTGATAAGCGGCAGTTTGTTGTACAACTGTATTTGATTTGA
>NC_090251.1:26399549-26459549 GCF_037325665.1 Littorina saxatilis
CCTGCTCTCTCTCTGTGTGTGTCTCTCTCTCTCTCTGTGTATCTCTCTCTCTCTTACCCCTGCTCTCTCTCTCTCTTTCTGTCTTTGTCTCTGTCTCTGTCTGTCTCTCTCTCTCTCTCTCTCTCTCTCTTTCTTACCCCTGCTCTCTCTCTCTCTCTAATTCAGTAGATTCGATAGGTCCAATACACTGGTACTTATAGCTTACCGTGGGTTGAAACAAGTCTCGGTCGCTATGCTAAGAATAAACAGGAACAGCACTGGACAGAACAAGCTTAACCGGTACCTCATTGTGGAAGCAAAACACAGAGGAATTGACAGCTGAAAAATAGAATTAAAATAAAGTTATAATCATATATCAGGCAACAAAATTGTAGGTAATAAGTGCAGACAAAACTCGCGATGCTCACCGGACATAATACTCATTGAACATCTGCTAGTAGGGAGGTGCCATAAGAGTCATATGCAAATATTTAAAACAGAGCAAAACATCGAGACGATTGTTTCATGCAAATAGATAACGTTGATGGCATGACTGACGTAATGTGATGTAGGAATTCTTCGGGGCTACGTCTGTCAATTAGAAACACCGCTTTTTGTTGTTGGCTGTCTATGCATCAAGCAAAAATTCAACAACAAACAAACAAAAACCTCCAACATAACAAAACAAAACAAACACACACAACATGTATGTGAAAGGATAAAACTGGAGCATTGTAATAGAATAGCAATATGGGAACACATTTCTTGGGACTTCAACCTTGCAGGTAATTGGACTAAAAGTAACAAGTGAACAGAAGTGAACCATTTCGGTCTTTGTGCAATCGTATGAAAGCAGCAAGGAGATTGTTGACAGACCGAATGCCAAACAACATTGACTTCCGACACAGGGGAGTATCTAGAGTGTGTGCCTTAAAGAAGAAATTATCATGTCTTCAAATTTCCAGGAACTAGAACAACACATGATTTACTCTGATATCATCTATATTATAATACGCGACCGTTTTGGGACCTTGCATCGCTATCTCCTCCCAAACCCGGCCGATTTGGGCCCCGATCTCTGGGGTATCTAGAAACATTTTGCGGCGGACACGATGCGCCCGGTTAGAATAGCCGATTCCGAAGCCAAATGGCTTTTTCCGGCATTCTGACGCGACATTTTCTAGCAGACGACTCGACCGGAAGGCCTCCCCATTGGCTGTTAAAGAACCGGGTGTCCCATTGGCTCAGACCATGTCAATACACATCTATGCTCAGACCGAATAAGCTTATCGGGACGCCACTACAAGCGGCATCGACAAGCTCGACAGGTAAGTCAGTCTCCTTCTTAAAGTGTTCCGAAACCATTCTGCCACAGTGTACTGTAACCAGAATTTATCTTTACTTTCGTTTTGTTCCTATTGTGCTACGATCCCCAAATTGTAACGTTCCGACCTCGCTTTCGAACGTGTCTGCCGAACCGGCACCGAGAGCTGGCAGCTCTGTCAAAACTTGGTAAACCCGTAAAATCACAACAAGTAAGCAATTTTATTCTTTATATATGAGGATAACAACTCAGTATGATTATATTCTAGGTTTTATATGACCATGACTATGATTTAGATTGGTTTTGATGCCTTTCATTTGCATTTAGAGTTCGTGACTCGAAGCCGTGCCACGTGTGGGGTTACGTCAGCAACTGACTGTGGGCAGTTTGACATCATTGTAGATCTCTTTTTCGTTGAGAATAGTTTATTTAATAGCAAAGACGCTCTAACAAGATTTTGCAGAAGAGTGGCTGCCTAAAACCTTTCAATTGTTGGAAATCGTACATATTTGTTCATTTCGTTTTTGGTGTACTCCTTCAAGGTGGTTTAGTGAGTGTGATTTTGATTACTTCCCTTGAGTTGGAAAAGTATTTTGTTTCACAAATGTTCTGAGTATGGTTTTTGTTTGTTCTTTCAGATTTTCACCATAGCGACTAAGTACCAATGAATTGATAGCAAATGCAGGTTCTACAAATGTCAGCATTTTTAATTTATTTGGGTGATTGCAAGTGCACGTTCTGCAAATTTGGAGACATAGCTCAGTTGGTAGCACGCTGGATCTGTATTCAGTCGGCCGCTGTCAGCGTGAGTTCGATCCCAGGTTCGGGGGAAATTTATTTCACAGAGTCAAGTTTGTGTGCAGACTCTCTTCGGTGCCAGAAACCCCCCTACCCCCCAACCCCCCCCCCCCACCCCGTGTACACTACATTGGGTGTGCACGTTTAAGATCCCACGATTGACAAAAGGGTCTTTCCTGGCAAAAATTGCTTAGGCACAGTTAATAATTGTCTACCTATACCCGTGTGACTTGGAATAATAGGCCGTGAAAGGTAAATATGCGCCGAAATGGCTGCAATCTACTGGCCGTATAAAATTTCATCTCACACGGCATCACTGCAGAGCGCCTAGAACTGTACCCACGGAATATGCGCGATATAAGCCTCATTGATTGATTGATTGAATTATGAGCTATGAATTTAACACGCTCAAGTTCAATTTTACCCATACACCTGTGTACAATCTATATATTCTTTTTCCTCATTTTCTTCACATAGGAAGACGTCATTCGCTTCCGCAGACAAGGCGACAGATCGGGGGATGTCCACTCTCTTCCGCTGCAGTTAGTGATCAGGCATCGACAACTTTGTGCACCCTTGACAGGTAAATCCCAATTAATTGACGAATGATTGTGCTCCAAACTTCAGCATTTTTCATTAATTTGGGTCATAGCAAATGCAGGTTCTAAAAATTTCAGCATTTTTAATTTATTTGGGTGATTGCAAGTGCACGTTCTGGGTTTAGTGAGTGTGATTTTGATTACTTCCCTTGAGTTGGGAAAGTATTTTGTTTCACAAATGTTCTGAGTATGGTTTTAGTTTGTTCTTTCAGATTTTCACCATAGCGACTAAGTACCAATGAATTGATAGCAAATGCAGGTTCTACAAATGTCAGCATTTTTAATTTATTTGGGTGATTGCAAGGGCACGTCCTGCAAATTTGGAGACATAGCTCAGTTGGTAGCGCGCTGGATTTGTATTCAGTCGGCCGCTGTCAGCGTGAGTTCGATCCCAGGTTCGGCGGAAATTTATTTCACGGAGTCAACTTTGTGTGCAGACTCTCTTCGGTGTCAGACACCCCCCCCCCCCCCCGTGTACACTACAATGGGCGTGCACGTTTAAGATCCCACGATTGACAAAAGGGTGTTTCCTGGCAAAAATTGCTTAGGCACAGTTAATAATTGTCTACCTATACCCGTGTGACTTGGAATAATAGGCCGTGAAAGGTAAATATGCGCCGAAATGGCTGCAATCTACTGGCCGTATAAAATTTCATTTCACACGGCATCACTGCAGAGCGCCTAGAACTGTCCCCACGGAATATGCGCGATATAAGCCTCATTGATTGATTGATTGAATTATGAGCTATGAATTTAACACGCTCAAGTTCAATTTTACCCATACACCTGTGTACAATCTATATATTCTTTTTCCTCATTTTCTTCACATAGGAAGACGCCATTCGCTTCCGCAGACAAGGCGACAGATCGGGGGATGTCCACTCTCTTCCGCTGCAGTTAGTGATCAGGCATCGACAACTTTGTGCACCCTTGACAGGTAAATCCCAATTAATTGACGAATGATTGTGCTCCAAACTACAGCATTTTTTCATTAATTTGGGTCATAGCAAATGCAGGTTCTAAAAATTTCAGCATTTTTCATTTATTTGGGTGATTGCATGTGCACGTTCTGGGTTTAGTGAGTGTGATTTTGATTACTTCCCTTGAGTTGGAAAAGTATTTTGTTTCACAAATGTTCTGAGTATGGTTTTAGTTTGTTCTTTCAGATTTTCACCATAGCGACTAAGTACCAATGAATTGATAGCAAATGCAGGTTCTACAAATGTCAGCATTTTTAATTTATTTGGGTCATTGCAAGTGCACGTCCTGCAAATTTGGAGACATAGCTCTGTTGGTAGAGCGCTGGATTTGTATTCAGTCGGCCGCTGTCAGCGTGAGTTCGATCCCAGGTTCGGCGGAAATTTATTTCACGGAGTCAACTTTGTGTGCAGACTTTCTTTTGTGTCAGACACCCCCCACCCCACCCCACCCCCCCCCCCCATGTACACTACATTGGGCGTGCACGTTTAAGATCCCACGATTGACAAAAGGGTCTTTCCTGGCAAAAATTGCTCATTTTCTTCACATAGGAAGACGCCATTCGCTTCCGCAGACAAGGCGACAGATCGGGGGATGTCCACTCTCTTCCGCTGCAGTTAGTGATCAGGTATCGACAACTTTGTCCACTCTTCATTGTGGGTGACGCGAACTGCGACAAGATTTCTTTCCCAATTCTATAATTGGTGTTACATATTGTTTTTACACATTTTAACTAGCATGCTTCTTAATTGAAGCGTGACAAAATCATTTTGTCACATTGACTGAATTCTCAGACTGTCCACATTGACTGAAATCTCATAAAAGGGCATCATTTAACGACAGAACCCACTGTATATTTACCAATGGGTTACTTTTTCATTCCTATTTGCTGATGTGTAACACCATGATCCACAACCCACACCCAATTTAGCTGCTACAGTGTGTGAACAAACTATTGATGTACTTTTTACAATGAGCGGTTTTGCTGCTAGCATTGGTCACCTCCCTGGGCCCAAGGGAGAGAAGCGTCTTACCTACCTGGCGCGAACGCTAGAGGACACGGGTTAAAAATTGCTTCTTTGCGATGTGTAAATCGGTACTTTTCTATTTAATTTCTGCAGCTTAGGTAACTGCGCCATGTGTAAAAGATGGGTAGCATATGATTCGGACATATCTCGACACCACACATTTAAAAAAACAATGAAGACTATGCGCAATTACCTAAGCTGCAGAATAAAATAGAAAAGTACCGATTTACACATCGCAAAGAAACGATTACCCCCCCACCCCCCCCCCCCCCCCCCCCCCGTGTCCTCTAGCGCTCGCGCCAGGGGAGGTAAGCAGGGCTAGCAGCAAAAGCGCTCATTACATGTGTTCTGCATCTGAAAATTGGTTGATGATGGTCTGGAAAGATAGCTTTTGTTGTCAAAGTCAGGGTACTTGCCTCACAGAGTGACTGGATGTGCAACTATGTTTGCATTCAGATCATTTCAAACCTAAGTTGGTGATGTGTAAATATTTGTTTTTATTCTCTTTGTACACACCTTTGCAACTTTAGTTCAGTGTGTTGTGTGTGGTTTTAGTTGTTACATATACATTGATATTTTGTTCATTTTGCACATGATTGCATTTTCTCAATCCCTTTGAGTTTGCTACTGTGTGTGTGTGTGTGTGTGTGTGTGTGTGTGTGTGTGTGTGTGTGTGTGTGTGTGTGTGTGTGTGTGTGAACAAACTGTACTTTTGCTGTACTTTTTGCAAGTACGGGTGTACTGATGTGCAACTATTGGAGTGTTCTTCATTGCGATCATTAGTGCTGTCTTTTTATCCAGCTCCCAATTGTAAGCATGACGATGTGCACACAGTTCATTTGCACATTTAGCGTTGTGTGAGAGTGTTTTTCTCTATACATATGCATGGTGATTTGTAAACATTTTGCTTCTATGTGCACAATGCATATGTAAACATGTTGTTGTTCGCAGAACCAACTTCACATTTTAACTACTTTTTATTCACATGTTTGCCAAAGTGTAAACATTTTGTTCCATTTAACGCTGGTTGTTTTTTTCCTATCTCAAGACAGCTCAAGACATGTATGGTGATGTGTAAAAATATTGTTCTATGGGCACATTTTTTTGCACATTTATGTACTTCACTTATGTCAATGTAGCCGCTAATTTAAGTGCAGTCGATCGTACAAACATTTCATTGTGGGTGATTCGAGCTGTCGGCGAACTGCGACAAGATTTCTTTCCCAATTATATAATTGGTGTTACATATTGTTTTTGTACATTTTAACTAGCATGCATCTTAATTGAAGCGTGACAAAATCATTTTGTCACACTGGCTGAATTCTCAGACTGTCCACATTGACTGAAATCTCATAAAAGGGCACACATGAACGCTGTTTTATCCTTTCCCAATTATATGAACATTTGATAGGCGTTTTATTGTTCACAGCACCAACTGTTACTTTTTCCTATTTGCTGATGTGTAAAACTGTTGCACACTGCACGGTGCACACTATTTTCTCCCAATAAATGTATGGCATTTTGTTTTGTATGATGCCATCAAACATTTAACACGTTGTTGTTGCTTATTCACAATTAATTCTGTAATTTATAAAGAAGAAAATCCCGTGCGTAGCACGGGTATCACTAGTGTAACTTATTTCGAATTAAGTCATATGAGCATTTTGCTTTTCTAGCCAATATATTTTTACGTAGACATCAGACCATTAAATTAAATCCCTTCACTGCGCAGGAAGCAGCCATACTGTTGATTTTTGGAATAATGTCCTTACTCAAAACAATGAATTTACTTGCACGAATAGGGCTATGCTTTATTTTATACTGTGTGATCTGTGAAATAGAAAAGGAAATTATTTGTGCAATCTCGTTAAAGGCACAGTTAGTAAGCCTCCCGTAAACCATCACAGATACGGTCAGGCTTTTATACACAGTGCAATCACCCTTTCATTTAAACACTCACCGATTGAGAACATCCTAGGTGCCCTCCTTAAAGAGCGAGCAATTTTCAAAGAATGTATTTTTGCGTTGTTTATCTTACCTTTGAGCCATCGTGAATCCGTGTGATCCAGTTTCCCTTTTTCACAATGTAGTCGTCAGTTAGTCATTTGAATGCGACTCGATGTGAGCTTATTTACAATAGCACGTTTTTATGCACAAAACAAACGGCTGTGGTTCACAAGAACTCTAGCGATGGCTTTTGACTGTTGAGAGGAACGGCGATATGCACTGATAAACCGTCGTCTGCTACGACCCTTGCGTGACCCTGCTTCCGGGCTTTTCTTTTTTCAAACTTTCACAACTTCGAATTGTACTGATCTTGTCTTGATGAAAAAAGAATTCTTTTATGATTAAAGAATGTTTGTGTAACAAGCTGTCAATTTATTATTTAGATTTTAAAAGTTAGGTCTTGCGCAAAAACGCACCACGGTCCAAAAACATTTTGATAATCATCGATTCACGGCTATCGCCAGTTTACATCGATAGAATGATGGGTCCAAAAAGTGTTCGAGACAATCTGCAAAATCAATTCTTAAAAGATTGCTTGCTCTTTACGTAGGGCACCTAGGATGTTCCCGTTTGGTGAGCGTTCAAATGGAAGGGTGTTTGTACTGTGTGTAAAAGCCTGACAGTATCTGTGATGGTTTACGGGAGGCTTACTGTCCGGGCGTGAATTCCGGTATTCATAACAGCCGTCCAGCACCAAAACGAGGCGCCATTGTTGTTAAGGACCAAGTCCACGAAAATAAATTCTTTGAAAATTTCTCACGCTCGACAGAAAGCAGCCAGGATGTTCCCGTTCGGTGAGCGTTCAAATGGAAGTATGCTTATACTCTATGTAGACGCTCGGGGAGCTCTGTGATGGTTTACGGGAGGCTTACTGTGCCTTTAATGTAACGGTATACTTTGCTTCCCTTGTAAGCAATATTTTGCACCACTACAGATCTGCCTGGGCTTTTACATTAAATGAGCGTTTCTTGCTACGTTGACACGTGTCAGACATCTACACCCTTTTACATTAAATGAGCGTTTCTTGCTGCTATGACACATGTCAGACATCTACACCCTGCCTACTTCATGTGCAGAGTGGGAACCTTTTTGTGAACAGGTTAAAAATAAGATCCGCAAGCAAAAAGGAGAATAGAATGTAACAGAAGCTCTTTGTTGTTTTTCGTAAAGCTTCTGCGCGTATCTGAAACTCTGCCAAATGCACTACACTAGGTCTCGCATTCTCAGGTAACGAAGTTCCTGGTTGCACAAATAAGAACACACCAACAGCCACGTTTCATTTCAAAGCGCTTTTGGAAAGCATATCATATACAAAATGTATAGTGCAATAGCTGAGTACTTGACACTGCCATCGTAAACACGGTATTGCATGTCGTCACCTTAAGTCACACAAACTGCAAAATGCATAAGAGGTTGAAATCTGACGGGGAAAGTTATTAACAGGTCGGATGATTTTCATATTGACATTTGGTTCACTGATTCCTTGTTTACGACACTTCAACTGCTCAAATAAGACATTTCTAAGACAAAATGCGTCAAATAAAGAAATATAGAGTGAAGAATTATTTTTGTATTGGCCCTACAACACTATGATATTGTTTGGTGCAAATTTCAATGATGTTAAGTCAGGCGTCAGTTATAAGATATTTCGATTCTCGTCAACACAGTTTGTTCGTTCATAATTATGTAGAATGAAGGTGGGCAGTAATTGGCCAAAATTAAACTTTAAACAAATAATGAGATTTGCTATGATCTGGCTGAGCGGCCAGTCGTGGGAGCTTAAACAAAATTATCTAATTCAAAGCAACTTTTATATAGTGCTGGAGAAGAAAAGTTGTTTTGGACGATTAGCACTATCTTCTGTTAAAATTTCCTGTTTCTAGACTTTGTGGTTTTACTGTACACGTAATTCTTCACAAAACAATAGAAAAACAGTCACACTTATACCCGAAAAGAGCCCGACGCTTAACGTCACATATTAATACATATTCGTGTGAACTCTAGTGCTTCTTAAAACTGTCACGCTCATTGGACAGAACCTGACCGAGGAAAGCAGTGAATCAAACCTTGACAGATGTGAGAAGTGTGCATTCACGTGCTGACAATAGAGGTCAGTAAGAGGTGTCACTGAAGCTTCTCTAAGGTTTGTAATTAACCTTGGTTTGGTCATAATACTCAAAATTTACCAGGATTGAACGACAATGACTAAAAATAACACTCAACCCTTTTAACAAAATAATACTAATCATCCTGAACAATGTTCTTCGTACACGCGCTATGTAAGTTGCTATGTAAACTTGGCCAAAATATTATTGCAACAATTTTCGCACGCTATGAAAAGCATTAAAACGCAATTCATTTTAGTTAAACTTTATATGCTCGAAAAGGTAATTATGTCAGCTGTACATATCATTTGTCCGATTGATGGTACTTTGTATAGGCATCCCGTGGCAGCCTGTCAAACAAGGTCACCCCTAAAATCGACCTGACAAAAACCATAGCCCCGTATTTTAAAATCTGCAAAAAAAATCAGAATATGCACAAACCAAACACTTGTGACAACCATTGGAAAGGTCATTTAATTTCCTGTTCAGAATATTTTGTTTAATGCACCTGATTTCTCTAGTCTTTATGTAGCCTTTTGTCAAAGGCGGTAGGTGTCAACCGTTTCCGAGGCCCAAAAAGGCACGTTTTGCGGCCATTTTTTAGGGGGTCTTCCACCCAAAGACCCATATCTGCTCAAGTTCTCAATGATTTGCTTTGGAAATTTCAGAAGTGATGATCAAGAGGCTGACCTAAATCGGTGTTTACTTTTGCGAATGTGTATAATAAGCGTGTTGTATTACGTAACTTTTCCGAAAGAACTAAACAAATATTCATATTAATTCAGGGTTTCAGGTTAAAAAATCGGGACTTTGCATGCTAAGCAAAAAATGAATGCGGCAATAGGTGCCAAAGTTTGAGGCAGATCCCAGTGCTGGTTTACAATTTATTTTGTTTCAAAGAATTTCTTTTCCTAAAGTCAACCAATGGCCCTCCAGCAGGAATATACCTAGCTACCTCGTTTTTCAAGCAATGTTTATTTATTAGTATTTGTTTTTCTTGTACCATGAGCAGCATATCATACCTTAATCACATACTTATTTTAAACTTAAAAAGATCTTAAACAGGACAGTTCATTATCTAAATCTTTGGTGGTGGGAGGGGGGGGGGGGGGGCGAATAAATAGCTGTACAACATTCCTATACGTATCATTCAACAACTTATTTAAAACTGTATGAACGTGTTCCTACCTCAAAGCGAGAAGAAGTACGCCAGCATATATCCACACAGCTGTATTGTGCCAAGGCTAGAGACTCAACTGACTTAACATGCACACGGTGTCGTACTTACCTGCATGTGTGCAGTTAACTTCCTCAATCGTTCGTATTGTTTGCACGTCTATTGTAGCGACATCACGATATTGCAAGGCGCGCGCAGGTCTTTTTACAAAGTATCGGAAAACAAGTGTGTTCTCAAAATGCAAACCGGACGAGTTAGTGTTATGTGTTTTGCACATTCTTTTGCTTCTGTCTTTTTATGAGGTACTTGAATGTGAGTGTTTGTGATGTCAGTCTGGAGTATTGTGTACGTGTGTGTGCGTGCATGTGTGTGTGTGTGTGTGTGTGTGTGTGTGTGTGTCAATGTATGTGTGTGTGTGTGTGTCTGTGTGTGTGTGTTCGTGTGTGTGTGTGTACGTGCGTGCGTGCATTCGTGCGTTCGTGCGTGTGTGTGTATGTGTGCGTATTTGTGTGTGGTGGGGTTTGGTGTTTGTGAAGGACACGACCTGATCAAAATAAACTTTGTAAAACCTTGCAAAGGAAACATCTTACTGCCTTTCACGCCTGGTGGCGTGTAGGGCAGCGACTTGCAAAGGAAAGCACGCCTTTTTTTCGTAACTGAATACAGAATACAGGACATGAAATTCAAGACGAAACAGCGAGGAAAATTGTTGTTTAAAAACGACGCTCACAGAAGCCAAAATCTGTGAATAGAAACGTCTCACAAGTTATCCTGCTCTTCCTATTTCGTACAAGCAAATTACACTTCGTTGCCTCTTTTGAAAACGATGTTTTGTGTCAAGAAAACCATTCACATTTTAGAGAGTAGGAGCTCACTATTTTATTACTAAAACTCTGTATTGGCTGTAAATGAATGTTTTCCCTGGAGGTGAATCGTAAAATCTTGAACAAAAGGATTATTTAAAGTTAGAATATAGCACTTGAATAGTACTTTAATGATAATTGTTTGTGATGATGGACATGTCCACATTTCTCGTTGTACAAACACTTGATGACGATAGTCACTGTCCTCGAATGCTTCGTGTGTGTCATGCTCCGGTCATTTTCTTGTTCTTTGTTGTTGTTGCTGTTGTTGTTGTTGTTGTTGTTGTTGTTCGTGGTGGTGGTGGTTGAGATTGTGCCTTCGTGTTTGCAAAAAGATGTAGCTGTTTTTCGAAATAATACTCCTGTTTAATTAATTAGTTTTGACAAGACCGGTACAACATACCACCGGGGTTGATGTTTTTACAACTCAGTTGGTGTGCTCATGTGACGTTCTACGTAGGCAAGAATGTTTAAATCTAGCTTCTTTTTAGTAGATATGAACAAATAGTAATAATTTCCAAACCATCTGCATCCTTGTGTGAATATTCAAACCAAACATACTCAAGCAGGTGTTTAAGCTCGTAAAAGAAATCTACTCTGCTGTCAGTTTCCAGTTGGACCTTTTTTCTTTGCCAAGACGGCAGGTCTTCTCTTCCAGTTGAACGGATATTCTGTAGTAGCCAAGTTCCCTATCGTTTGGGGAAACTCACAACCGACGGTACGTTTTAAGTACAACAAATATCTTGTGTTGGCCAAGTTCACTATCGTTTGGGGAAAATCACTACAGATGGTTTGGTTACTATTGGTCTCCTAAAGGAGTTTTGCAACGGGAATAGACGTCTAGGGTCTGGACTCGTTTGTTAGACTCGTTTGTCAGAGAAAAAGTCTAACATTAAGGCATTCCTCAAAGTCAGACAAGCGATTTAAAGGGATACGCGGCATTTGACCAAAAATATGACAGTGCTCTAATATTTTCTGGGCAAGATATAGACACCATCCACATTAATTTAGTGTAAAAAAAAGTAGGGACAACGTTTTAGTTTTTTTGCTATGAGGCCCTCTTTTCGGCAGTTTCTGAACATTTTGACCAAAACAGTGGTTATATGATATGCATGGTGTTCAGCAGTCATTAGTGAATGGGTACTTTTTTGTATTGTGGTAGGTAGAATATGCTTTTTAGTAACAAAATATGTCAATTGACACAAAAAATTAAAGTAAACTCAAACCGATAACGACATCCTGTGTTGAAATAATTACAAAAATCAGCGAATCTTGTTGTTCAAACAACCATAATGACAAAAGAAAATATGACAGCACTCTGATTTTCTTGCAGCAGGATATTTGATATCTTACCTTCAAAATAAACACAAGAAAACTGTAGGTCAACGTGCTTTTTTTCGAGTGGCAGCATCTTTTATACCCCTACCCCCTACTTTTTGGAATAAAAATCATAGGTATTATAAGGAATATGCGAGTGCTCTAATATTTTCTGGGCAAGATATAGACACTATTCACATTCATTTAATGTAAAAAAAAGAATAGGGTTACCATTTTAGTTTGTTTTTTTTGTTGCTTTCAGGCCCTTATTTTAGCAATTTTGTGCGAATTTTGGGCAAAACGGTGGTTACATGAAAAATGCATGGTGTTCAGCAGTCTTTAGGGAATGAGTATTTCTTTTTTGATTGTGGTACAGAGAATGCTTTTACTACTGTAAAACTTTTAGTAATCAGATGTGTCAATAAAAATAAAAATCAAAGGTAGACTCAGATGCCGCGTAATTAACCCTTTAAAATAGGCGGATTTTTGCTTAATGCCTCTTGCAACGTGCAAAGTTTACTCTGTGACTGTGAAAATGTCTTGTTTTGCTCGTGTTTGTCTCTATCCAAATTGTGTTACATGTCGTGTGATATGTTTTCTTACATAGACAGTCCCCAATAGGCAGTTAACCTCCTCACAGGTAGGTAACTTTCTCCGTATTAGAATCTAGAACACACACACACACACACACACACACACACACACACACACACACACACACACACACACACACACACACACAAACACACACACACACACACGCACACACACGCACGCACACACACGCGCGCACACAGAGTTGTAAACGAATGAACTATTACTAGCTGTGATTATTTCTTGTCAAGTCCTCCATAATATACACTTATTGGCTCATTCGTTTTGTTCTTACAAATAATTCTACAAGAATTCGAATAAGTCGCAATATATATTTATATAATAAAGAATGTTTGTGTGCAAAACATAAATAATATTATTTTCAAAACAATTCTGTGAACATTTACAATGCTTACAATGTTTATAAAATAGTTTTACGAAAATTCACAATATTTACATGTTAAAAAAACGATCATTCACAACATTTACAAAATCAACAAAATTACAGCTCTATATAAATTCACCGTATATAACAAATACAAAAATCACGCTTTCGTTAATAAAGGAACTTCTTGAGCAAAATAAGTAAAAATACGTGGTATCAACATTTATGTAAGTATATAACAGACGGTCGCTGTGGCGGGGTGGTAAGACGTCGGCCTCTTAATCGGAAGGTCGTGAGTTCGAATCCCGGCCGCGGCCGCCTGGTGGGTTAAGTGTGGAGATTTTTCCGATCTCCCAGGTCAACTTATGTGCAGACCTGCTAGTGGCTTATCCCCCTTCGTGGGCACACGCAAGCACAAGACCAAGTGCGCACGGAAAAGATCCTGTAATCCATGTCAGAGTTCTGTGGGTTATAGAAACACGAAAATACCCAGCATGCTTCCTCCGAAAGCGGCGTATGGCTGCCTAAATGGCGGGGTCAAAACGGTCATACACGTAAAAATCCTCTCGTGCAAAAACACGAGTGTATACGTGGGAGTTTCAGCCCACGAACGCAGAAGAAGAAGAAGAAGAAGAAGTATATAACAAATGATATGTTTGGCAAACCAATTTTAGAATTTGCCAGCAATGCTTAACACATATTTTTTCTATATCTCTCAAAGGCAGATTTTAAGAAAAGACCCAGCCTTATATTTTAGGGGCGGATCACATCATTTTTAAGAGGAGGGGGGGGGGGGGGAGGGGGGGTTCCACATTTCTTTTAGGAGCAGATCGAGGATGCGAAGCGTTCAGTTAAGGGCGCGAAGCTCCTGGGGAAACCCCGGAAAT
Source organism: Littorina saxatilis (assembly GCF_037325665.1). NCBI lineage: Eukaryota > Metazoa > Mollusca > Gastropoda > Littorinimorpha > Littorinidae > Littorina > Littorina saxatilis. The sequence goes on from NC_090251.1 coordinate 26,413,591, forward strand.
CCCCCTCTGGATTCGCCCATATATCTGTATCCTGATTAAATTAAAATCCAATTCAGGTCTATCTTTCTTTCAACACTTTCATTTTTTTCAATGTTTTTTTACACTGAACACAGCTGTGAAAAAAGCGATTGGTGAATAGCAATCAGATCTTTTCTTTGCTGAGTCAACAGACTCGGGTTGCCGATAAATTTCATAAACACATATTAAACAATCGCGTTTAGACCCGGACTCTGACGGTCCTTGACTTTTCCACGTCTCTAAATATTCTGATAATCTGAACCATTTGAAGTAGCAGGAGCTTGCTTTGAAGATGAAGAACCCCACCCTAGCGGACTCACTGTGTTGTAGTATTCGGAACACGCGCTTGCTCCCTGCTCTGTCAGTTCCGCAGTAATTCGGGCAGCTAGCGAATCGTAAGGTCTGTTATCTCCCCTGTCCTGCGACAAGACTTCGTAAGTGTTGTTCTGATTGGTCATACATGTATCAGCATACGCGTGTTCTTCGAGGTTTCGATTGGTCAAACCATCATACACGTTGAGGGGTGTGAGATAGTAGTTGGAAGCGTCTGAAGATCTCGAGGGATCTCTGCGGCCTGCGGATTAATATTAATAATAATCATTACAACAAAACGTACTAGGATTTGCAGAGTCTGTGCAAAGTATTATACTCATTAGCTGTCCTCCCTGAATTACCAAAGCTCCATTGACAAGCATTTGTCGTCATGTACGAATTGCAATGTCTGTTCTAACGGAACCGAACGACCTTTTCACAGACTGTGAGTCCTAAACCAATTCAAATACAGATTCTGATTTCTCTCAGTATAATCCCCCCACCCCCCATCAAGCGGCCCAACCTCACGAGATAAATAAAAATCGGACAAATTAACAACATACATAAAAGCTTCCGTTTTGTACTAAATGTCTTTATCCTGTCATAACAGTTTCAGTAATACAAATCACCAGTCAAATTCAGATCAGTCAGCTGCAATTATAATTTAAAGTGACACAATATGAAATGTATTATACTGACCAGACATCCCCTGCGCATGTGCTGTGGAACTGTTGTCTGTGCGTTGTGTGACCGGCATCACACAGAGTCTGAGAGTCTGAGTCCCAGACTCTGAGTTCAATCCCAGAGTCTGAGTTCTGGCAGGTGGTCGAATTTCACCAGAGCCAGACCCTTCCCTTTTAACACAAGCATTAAAAAATAAATCTTACAACAAAGAAAACAACGAAATACAGTGGAGCTTAGTGTTCAAGGTACAAATTAAACATGTTTGGGTAGCCCAATAGTAATTATTTATAACACAATATCAAATGAATAACTAGTAGAAGTGAGCCTCAGTCGGTTTGATGTCTAACCTTTGCTTGCGTTTTCTCCTGCGGAAAATGACGACGATAATGATGATGATGAAGATGAACACAACGACGACAGCAACAGTAACAACTCCAGCAATGGCAGCAGCGTTGTTATCAATGTCGCCATCAAATGACGTTACTGAAAGGTAACAGGTTAACAATCAGTTGATAATAGTTATCCCTTATGCACAATTTGATCCAATTTTGAAGACCTGGTTGAAGGTAGAAATGGATATAATTTCCCGTTCAAAACACACACACACACACACACACACACACACACACACACACACACATATACACACACACACACAACAACAACCTCATCATCATCATTATCATCGTCAACATCATTATCATCATTATCATTTTGGCAGAACAACATGTATAGAGGTTAGTGATATCAATGCATTCTTGCTTCGGGTGATTAAATAAAACAGAAACAGCTTCAGAATGTAACTGTTCGTGACAACAGATACTTGCGAAGCTGCGATTTGAAGTGTTTAATCGTGCTTGACCCCTTTATCTCACATGGTAGCGAATTCCAAATTGTTGAGCCCGAAAACGCTAAACTGGTTTTATATAAATCAATACGGGGTAGTGGGGAAATTAATTTGTTTGAGCCATATGCTTTCTGAAATAATGATCGCATGTACTGTGGGGTCTCGTTTATTTGTACCTTAAACATAAAAATCGCTTTATTAAATAATAACTGATCTTTAAGTGATAACAAATTAAGGCTGCTAAGCTTTTGATCTGTTGATGTTTGCGGACCCGGCATGATAAGTTTAGCTGCGCGACGGCGAAGAGATTTTATTTTTTTCAAGTGGACGTCGCTACAACCATCTCAAAGTGTAGATCCATAATTCAGATGAGGTAAAATATGACCAAAATAAAACAACTTGAGTGCTGAGGTATCAGCATAATGCTTTAATTTGGAGAGAAGGAACACATTTTTAGATAAGGTTTTGGTAACACGGTTGAGGTGGGACTGCCACTTTAATTCAGCGTCTATTGTGACCCCGAGAACACGATGGCTGGTTACTTGCTCAATGGGTGACTCATTTAAACTGAGATGAAGATTCAGAGGAGCGAGTTGGTGTTTCTGTCGTGTTGTGATCACCATGCATTTAGTTTTGCCTGGGTGTATAATCATTGAGTTTTGTTTACACCAATCAAATATGTTGTTCAAACTCGTTTGAAGAGAGGTTTCAATAGACTGTAAACTTTTACCGGACGTGTAAAGAGACGAGTCGTCTGCAAAAAGGTCATTAATAACCGTCTTGTCTGATATATAGAGTGGTAGATCGTTAATATAAATGCAAAATAAAAGTGGGCCCAAAACTGATCCTTGTGGGACGCCGTACTTTACCCGTACTATCGCAGAACGGTTACCATTAAGGGAGACAAACTGCGTTCTGTTCGCTAAATAAGAACGAAAAAAAGGTAAGTAGGATGCGTTGCCTAAATAACAAGATAATTTCTTAAACAGAATAGTGTGATCAACAATATCAAACGCTTTCTTAAAATCAAGGAAGACGGCGCCGACTGTTTCCGAATGGTTAATGGCAGAGAGCCATGTATCGCATAGTTTAACGAGAGCTGTGTGACACGAATGTTTGGGGCGAAATCCTGATTGGGATGAAGCGAAAAGACCACGGCTTTCCATGTGCAGAAGCAAGCACTTGTGTACATGTTTTTCTAATGGTTTTGACAAAACAGACAATAGCGAAATTGGCCTAAAATTGTTTATGTCGGTTAAGTCTTTTGTTTTGGGGAGTGGAGTTATTTTTGCGGTTTTAAATATTTCTGGAAACACATTTCGGTCAATACATAAGTTATAAGCATACGTAATTGAGTCAACAAGAAAGGGTAACGCTAATTGAGTAAGAAAGCGGGTATGTTATCGGGTCCCATTGACTTTGTATTACTCAAGTCAGTTATTAATCGCCCGACTTCGTGGACTGCAATGAGTGGGATGTTAACAGGTTTAACTTCTTTTAAATTGGCCTGGCAGAATAATTTAAGAAACTGTGGGCATTCATACTCGCTTTTGTCATTTTCCCTATAGGTAGATTCCAACAGCTTACTAGGAAGAGATAAAAAAAAAATAATCATTAAAGGCACTGGGTGAAATACTAACCGAGGTTGAATGTTGTCGGGTTTTTGATTTTGCAGTTACTTCGTTTATTGCTCTCCATAAGGAAGCGGTATCTTTCTTCTCAGAAACAAGTTTATTAATTTAAAATAATGCCTTTTGGCCCCGCGCACGAGGTCTACGTCCTTATTTCTTTGTTTCTTGTAATCAGTTTATAATTTGTTCTCTTTATATAAATCGCGAAGAGCCATAGCGTTTATAATGTCTTCATTTAACCACGGGGGAAGTGTGGGGTGTTTAACCCTCTTTTTGTGTAACGGTGCATGTTTATCAATAATTGGCAGAAATGCCTCATACAAAGCAGAAAAGGCACTATTTGGACAATTATGATTGCAAATAAGATGAAAGGGCACAAACGCAATGTCTCGCAAAAAATCCGTCTCATTGAAATTTTTAAAGGATCTGTACTCAATTGTTGTATGGCCCTTAGGCGGACGTTTTGGTAATTTAAAAGACCAAGTGCAAAAAAATAGGACTATGGTCACTTATACTTTCATAAGATACAAACACTTTAGAAACATAACACACATTGTTTGTTTAAATAATTATGATCAATTAACGTTGCACTAGTACTGGTTACTCTTGTTGGATCTTTTATTAATTGCTGAAGACCAAACAGTGATGTAGTAGAAGACCATGCATGTTGCGGTTTATTTAAATCATAATTAAAATCACCTAAGAGGAGAATGTTAGAATTACAGTTATTAACTTTGTTCATCATGCGCACAAAATCGTCAATCCATGCAAATGAAGAGGCTGGATTTTTATATATATACCCCACAAACACAGAAGGAGATTTAGAGTGTTGTATCTCCGTCCAGATGCACTCCACATTCTCTGACTCTAAATCAGCTAGTTCTCCTTCTTGTGATTTTCACAATACTGTCATGTACGTATAGCACAAGTCCAGTATGACTAGACTGGTTGCTGTCGGGTCTTAAAATTGTATAGTTAGTAATGTCAATAGAGGTGTCGTCGATCCTGGAATCAATGACGTATCTGTTCAATCAGTTACAATCACAGGACCTATGTTGGAAGTGGTGTAAATCCCTGGTTGTAATGATGTGTTTCTTTTAAACTGTAACGCGTCTTTCCGATATGGCTGAAAATAGCGAAATAACATGACGTTTACGTGGGCTAAAGTTTCTCGATTCGCATGAAAATATTTCCTGGAACATCCGATCGATTTTTTTACCAAATATTGACACAATGCCGAGCAGATCGGGTCCCTACTATCACATATAAAAAAGAAAAAGAAAAAAAAAAGTCCAAACTGACCCTGACATGTTTGCACCGTCCTGCAAAACGTATCAGTAGATGATCATCCACATTTTGAAAAAAGGCACAAGAAGAGAGATCGTAATCTGATAAATGTGCATGTTAAGTGATATGAAAGCGTTGTTTTAAAGTGTTCACAATTTGCCATGTCCAAAAATAGATATAAGTATTCCTTCAGAAAGTTAAATAATTATGATATTGTAGTGTAATCAAATTATATTAGGACGTAAACGTGCGTGCGTGTGTATGTGTGTACAAGTGTGGGTGTGCATGTGTGTGTATTCCAAATAAGATCCCTAGACTTTAAAACATTATTTTTTATATATTATTTCTTTGATGATGTCATAGCCGGCTTTTGGTGAAAGTTGAGACGGCACAGTCTTGCCTCCAATTTTTAATGAAATTGGTTTAGATTTAGGCCAAGCAATCTTTGACTAAGTCAGGAATATGGGTTTGCGTTTCAGGTTTGAAACTTAAACACTAATTAGTGCAAGGTTAAAAATGGATTGAAAACAAGCTCAGAAAGTTAAAAAGAATAAAGAAAATCGCGCTTTTCTGTTAAGCACAAGCGATACTACGCTATACCGGCTTGCCACTTCAAGCGATTAGCTGGCCACAGCTCGGAGTTATGTAGCCTATGCTTTGCACGTGAACGCTTTCTCGGCCTCGGGTATCGTCCAAGCTGTTCAGTATTGTCTTTGTGAAAAATGCAGTGCGTTCAGTTTTTTTCTGTGAGCTGGACATATTGACTCAATGTATCAATTTCTGTTTGCGCGAGTTGTTTTATTCCTGGTTTTGGAAGGTACTTGTTTTGGATATTTTAAGAACGACGAGTTACCGAGCAACGTAACTCACTTCAAAACTCACCTCTCATCCCAAAATACAGTGCTGTTTGTCAAGTGAAAATATCTTCATTTCTTTTGATGGTCTATCTATAGCAACACAATTTACTTTGACTGGCTCAAGGGCGGATCTAGGGGGGTCCGGGGGCATGCCCCCCCGGAATTATATTTTTTCAAGGAAGCAAAATGCTGCAATCTAGGGCCACCTGAGCTCAGAAACTGTAATTTAATCATCTCTCTCTCTCTCTCTCTCCCTCTCTTTCTCTCTCTCTCTCTCTTTTCCCCTGAAAGGGGGGGGGGGGGGGCGGGTCCCCTTACCCCCCCCCTAAATCCGTCACTGTGGCTTACGAACAAATCAGTCATTTGTCTCAGTTAATGTGTACATTTTTGACTTTTCGCAAAAATGCAGAAATGTTCTATATTTTAAGTGAAAAACAAGTTTTTCCTAAATTGTGTTGTGATTTGATGGTGTGTTTAAAAGCAACTCGGCAATACGGACACTTTTAAATGTTGTCCTGTGTTTCCTAGCTTTCCGGCTTCTCATGTTTTGTTTTTGAATGTTTGTGTGTGTCTTGCTTTTGCATGACTATATACAGCGATCATGAGATAGTGTTCAACAAACAGCATATTTTAACAACACTACAACTTATCCAGAGAACGACCAATACCTGGAGACGTCGTGTCGCCAACAGTGGACGACGTTGGACTTGTTCTGTCACTGATATTTTGGTATCTTGTCGTAGACGTGGTTGTGGTGACTGATACTTCCGTACCAGGGTCGGACGTGTTTTGAGGTTGTGCAGGAGATGTTGTAGAGTCTCTATCTGAATAAATTCATGTCAGCGTTAAGTTGACCTTTAATGTCCAAGTACATTATATCTGATTGAATCTGCGACAGCATTCTAAGTTCCCGCGTCATGTTGGGTTCGTTTCTCTTGCAACTGAAGACCAGACAGTCTTATTATTATTGCAATAATGTGTATCGGAATTTATAAGTATGGGACTTCTTTGGAGATTAGACATATTTTTCATTATGAATTACGGTTAAGAAAATTAGTATAATGCAACAGATTAGCAAGAGAACGATCATTACCTGGAGATGTTATGTTGCCAACAGTAGCCGTTGGACATGTTGTGCTGCTGGCAGTGGTGTGCCTTGTGCTAGACGAGGTCGCGGAGACTGATGCTTGTCCACACTGGGTGGACATTTGCAGAGGTTTTGCCCAAAAATCTGTAAATTCTCCATCTGAATACATTTGAGACAGCTTTATCTTCACCGAGTCATGCTTTGAACTACGCAGTCCGGATAATGTGGGTCGTGTATGATCCTTTTTAAAGAAGGATTCAAAGTAAAAAGTAACGGTCGTACACGACCCTTGCAATCCGAATACGCATAAAAAGTATGGGTTGTACACGACCCACGTTGTCCCATCAGGGATAAACACTGTAACATTCTTTTTTTGAATCCATATTTCGTCGTGCAAGACCTATATCAGCTGGACTGTGGAGTTCAAATTACGTCATCTTTTATTTGTTTGTTCAGAACAGTATACTTTTAAAAAGTGGTCGATGGGTATATACAGGTCCTATGGCATATTGGGATAACATGAAGTCTTATTAAAAACTCTCAATAGTTTCAGATATACAGCATTTCTGTGAGTCTTACTTAAAAAGGGGTGGTGGTATGTAGATTCAAAATTGTTTCCAGAGTTAGTCCGCGGCTGCCTTGAGTACATTCACTTTTTCTGATAAAACGTTTGCGATTTGATAAGCGGCAGTTTCTTGTACAACTGTATTTGATTTGATCAGCGTTAATTACAGTTTCCGTTCTGTTTTACCTGACTTGGGCCGCTGGTTTTAGTATACGAGCACTTTTAATTAGTTTTCATCAGTGGCGCCATGTGCATTAACATTTGATTTTGGCTATTATAGCCTCATGTACAGCTGCATTCCCAATTATATACAGCTGCACCTTTAATCATAAATATACCCGATCTACTAAGTGTCCAAATGGAGCAAGTAACCGTTGTTTCATTTGGCTTAATCATGTCAGATTGAATCAGTAACAATCTTAAAGTGCAATAAACTCGGTTAGAAAAAACAATGTAATCGTACGACAGCCGAAGCGACAACTGAATTGAAAACAACTCGAAAACTCTACTCTGCCTGTACAACCCGTTCGCCGACCGCATTATCACACAATCCCAATGTTAACTTGAAAGGCAAAACAACTGTGACTGCGGGCCTTTTCCTCTGCAAAACAGAATGTATAACGTAGGACCACAACTATGAGTGTCACTTTACCCTTTTGTGAACAGCCGCCTTCAAGAACTTTGATGGGGTAAAGTTTGGGAGGTGACACTTTTGGTTCAGCACCTCCACCCTGTACTCGGAACTGAATCTGCAATTCAGTCGATCATTGTAAATGGCGGGTTATGCCGGACAGGTAAACAGAATTGAGCAAGAATTGCTTGTCAGCATGTTATTCTAACAGTTATAGTCGTACACACGCACACACACACACACACACACACACACACACACACACACACGCACATACACACACACACACACACACCCACACACACTCACACACACACACATACACACATACACACACACACACACACACACTCACACACAAACCAACTAGGAACGCAAACGAATAATTATTCCTAATACAATATTTCTTAACCATACCTGAATGTTTTGTATCATACCTTTACTGTCATGGGATCGATGCGAAATCGTGCAGTACGATTCTGATTGTTAGTGACGCCTTGAGAGTCTTCCATCAAGCACGGCTGTTCAATGTTGTTGAATACAAGGAACACCTGGAGCTGATACGGCGTGCCTCTGGAGTATGTAAACTCTACACAGGTTGGCTTAGACAATTTGACCCATGGAGACTCCAGAACGGAATATACGCTGGCTCCCTTACCTAAAATGCTCTGACTGACACTGGCATAGCCTTCGATGTGAACAAAAAAAAAGAAATTGTCATTGAAACCTGTTGCCTTAGAATTAGCCACAAATAAGTATCAATTAAATAACACTGCAACATTTTAGTAACAATCTTTAAAATAAATGCAGGCCCAAACCAAACCTAAACGCTGGTGACTGTTCAGGAGAAGACAGCATGCAAGTTCCATAGGTATTAATCGAGCGCATTAACGCATACGAAAATACATTGTTTATGTTTACTTCGATTGTGACTGAAATAAAGAAGGACGCTGGGCACAAAAAAGAGATGGAAAGAGAGAAGAGAGAGAGAGAGAGAGAGAGAGAGAGAGAGAGAGAGAAGAGAGAGAGAAGAGAGAGAGAGAAGAGAGAGAGAGAGAGAGAGAGAGAGAGAGAGAGAGAGCACAGAAGGCAAACAAAGAGAGAGAGAGAGGAAGGTAAACAAAAGACACAGACAGACAGACAGACGGATGATTAAATAACACAACCCAGTCCACCAAAGACAGGAAAACTGAACACGAAAACCTGCCATTGTTTGTGCTCCAGTTCCTCATACCGCTGTCAACGCAACCTTGACTGTAGTGGCAAAGGTCTCCTTCGAAGCAGCAGCTTACATCGGTTGGGGATTCAAATGAGACTGCACACAGTAAAGGACACACGTTGACAAATTTTGCCCTGTAACACTAAAATAGGTTCAAACATTTTAAAGTTCAGCCATTAAGCAATAATACTTTAGAAACGACAGTTTTTTCTTGGTTAAACCTCATACAAACGCATCGAGAATGTAAGAGTAAAGGTGCAACTGTACCTGAGCAGAGATCATCGGCACCCAGGAACAGACAGAGAAATACAGACACAGACACCCGCACCCCCCCTCCACATACAAAACCAGATAATTTTGTGGAAACACAAACGCACGCAAACACACACATACACAAACACACACGTACACAAACACACACACGTACGCACGCACAAACGCACGCACGTACGCACGCACGCCCACACACACATGCACACACACAGACATACACACACACACACACGTATGAACTTCTCACCAAGAGAGTCTGCTTGATAAGATGCATTTGCCGGCCTAAACGAGAAAAACAAATAAATTCAACAAAAGGGTAAAACAAAACAAAAAGCAGCAAATTATACCGATTGTTTCTTTTAGTATTAAATGCTTGAGAAAAGGATTTGGCTCCATTTGGCTTCACATGCTTTTGGTGGAGAGCGACATTTCAAAATGACACTTTTTGTCGTTTCTCTCTATCTCTCTCTCTCTCTCTCTCTCTCTCTCTCTCTCTCTCTCTCTCTCTCTCTCTCTTTCTTTCTCTCTCTCTCTCTTTTACCCCTGCTATCTCTCTCTCTCTATATATAATTCAGTAGATTCGATAGGTCCAATACACTGGTACATAATAGCTTACCGTGGGTTGAAACAAGTCTCGGTCGCTATGCTAAGAATAAACAGGAACAGCACTGGACAGAACAAGCTTAACCGGTACCTCATTGTGGAAGCAAAACACAGGGGAATTGACAGCTGAAAAATAGAATTAAAATAAAGTTATAATCATATATCAGGCAACAAAATAATAGGTAATAAGTGCAGACAAAATTCGCGATGCTCACCGGACATAATACTCATTGAACTCATGCAAATATTTATAACAGAGCAAAACATCGAGACGATTGTTTCATGCAAATAGATAACGGTGATGGCATGACTGACGTAATGTGATGTAGGAATTCTTCAGGGCTATGTCTGTCAATTAGAAACACCGCTTTTTGTTGTTGGCTGTCTATGCATCAAGCAAAAATTCAACAACAAACAAACAAAAACCTCCAACATAACAAAACAAAACAAACACACACAACATGCATGTGAAAGGATAAAACTGGAGCATAGTAATAGAATAGCAATATGGGAACACATTTCTTGGGACTTCACCCTTGCAGGTAAGTGGACTGAAAGTAGCAAGTGAACAGAAGTGAACCATTTCGGTTTTTTTGCAATCGTATGAAAGCAGCAAGGAGATTGTCGACAGACCGAATACCAAACAACATTGACTTCCGCCACAGGGGGGTATTTAGAGTGTATGTCTTAAAGAAGACATTTTCATGTCTTCAATGTTCTAGAAACTAGAGCAGCACATGATTTACTCTGACATATGTAACTTATTTCGAATTAAGTCATATGAGCATTTTGCTTTTCTAGCCAATATATTTTTACGTAGACATCAGATCATTAAATTAAATCCCTTCACTGCGCAGGAAGCAGTCATACTGTTGATTTTTGAAATAATGTCCTTACTCAAAACAATGAATTTACTTGCACGAACAGGGCTATGCCTTTTACTGTGTGATCTGTGAAATAGAAAAAGGAAATTATTTGTGCAATCTCGTTAATGTAACGGTATACTTTGCTTCCCTTGTAAGCAATATTTTGCACCACTACAGATCTGCCTGGGCTTTTACATTAAATGAGCGTTTCTTGCTACTATGACACATGTCAGGCATCTACACCCTGCCTACTTCATGTGCAGAGTGGGAACCTTTTTGTGAACAGGTTAAAAATAAGATCCGCAAGCAAAAAGGAGAATAGAATGTAACAGAAGCTCTTTGTTGTTTTTCGTAAAGCTTCTGCGCGTATCTGAAACTCTGCCAAATGCACTACACTAGGTCTCGCATTCTCAGGTAACGAAGTTCCGGGTTGCACAAATAAGAACACACCAACAGCCACGTTTCATTTCAAAGCGCTTTTGGAAAGCATATCATATGCAAAATGTATTGTGCAATAACTGAGTACTTGACACTGCCATCGTAAACACGCTATCGCCTGTCGTCACCTTAAGTCACACAAACTGCAAAATGCATAAGAGGTTGAAATCTGACGGAGAAAGTTATTAACAGGTCGGATAATTTTCATATTGGCATTTGGTTCACTGACTCCTTGTTTACGACACTTCAACTGCTCAAATAAGACATTTCTAAAACAAAATGCGTCAAATAAAGAAATATAGAGTGAAGAATTATTTTCGTATAGGCCCTACAACACTATGATATTGTTTGGTGCAAATTTCAATGATGTTAAGTCAGGCGTCAGTTATAAGATATTTCGATTCTCGTCAACACAGTTTGTTCGTTCATAATTATGTAGAATGAAGGTGGGCAGTAATTGGCCAAAATTAAACTTTAAACAAATAATGAGATTTGCTATGATCTGGCTGAGGGGCCAGTCGTGGGAGCTTAAACAAAATTATCTAATATAATTCAAAGCAACTTTTATATAGTGCTGGAGAAGAAAAGTTGTTTTGGACGATTAGCACTATCTTCTGTTAAAATTTCCTGTTTCTAGACTTTGTGGTTTTACTGTACACGTAATTCTTCACAAAACAATAGAAAAACAGTCACACTTATACCCGAAAAGAGCCCGACGCTTAACGTCACATATTAATACATATTCGTGTGAACTCTAGTGCTTCTTAAAACTGTCACGCTCATTGGACAGAACCTGACCGAGGAAAGCAGTGAATCAAACCTTGACAGATGTGAGAAGTGTGCATTCACGTGCTGACAATAGAGGTCAGTAAGAGGTGTCACTGAAGCTTCTCTAAGGTTTGTAATTAACCTTGGTTTGGTCATAATACTCAAAATTTACCAGGATTGAACGACAATGACTAAAAATAACACTCAACCCTTTTAACAAAATAATACTAATCATCCTGAACAATGTTCTTCGTACACGCGCTATGTAAGTTGCTATGTAAACTTGGCCAAAATATTATTGCAACAATTTTCGCACGCTATGAAAAGCATTAAAACGCAATTCATTTTAGTTAAACTTTATATGCTCGAAAAGGTAATTATGTCAGCTGTACATATCATTTGTCCGATTGATGGTACTTTGTATAGGCATCCCGTGACAGCCTGTCAAACAAGGTCACCCCTAAAATCGACCTGACAAAAACCATAGCCCCGTATTTTAAAATCTGCAAAAAATCAGAATATGCACAAACCAAACACTTGTGACAACCATTGGAAAGGTCATTCAATTTCCTGTTCAGAACATTTTGTTTTATGCACCTGACTTCTCTAGTCTTTATGTAGCCTTTTGTCAAAGGCGGTAGGTGTCAACCGTTTCCGAGGCCCAAAAAGGCACGTTTTGCGGCCATTTTTGAGGGGGTCTTCCACCCAAAGACCCATATGTGCTCAAGTTCTCAATGATTTGCTTTGGAAATTTCAGAAGTGATGATCAAGAGGCTGACCTAAATCGGTGTTTACTTTTGCGAATGTGTATAATAAGCGTGTTGTATTACGTAACTTTTCCGAAAGAACTAAACAAATATTCATATTAATTCAGGGTTTCAGGTTAAAAAATCGGGACTTTGCATGCTAAGCAAAAAATGAATGCGGCAATAGGTGCCAAAGTTTGAGGCAGATCCCAGTGCTGGTTTACAATTTATTTTGTTTCAAAGAATTTCTTTTCCTAAAGTCAACCAATGGCCCTCCAGCAGGAATATACCTAGCTACCTCGTTTTTCAAGCAATGTTTATTTATTAGTATTTGTTTTTCTTGTACCATGAGCAGCATATCATACCTTAATCACATACTTATTTTAAACTTAAAAAGATCTTAAACAGGACAGTTCATTATCTAAATCTTTGGTGGTGGGAGGGGGGGGGGGGGGGGGGCGAATAAATAGCTGTACAACATTCCTATACGTATCATTCAACAACTTATTTAAAACTGTATGAACGTGTTCCTACCTCAAAGCGAGAAGAAGTTCGCCAGCATAACCACCTAGCTGTATCGTGCCAAGGCCAGAGACTCAACTGACTTAGCATGCACACGTACCTACCTGCATGTGTGCATCTAACTTCCTCAATCGTTCGTATTGTTTGCACGTCTATTGTAGCGACATCACGATATTGCAAGGCGCGCGCAGGTCTTTTTACAAAGTATCGGAAAACAAGTGTGTTCTCAAAATGCAAACCGGACGAGTTAGTGTTATGTGTTTTGCACATTCTTTTGCTTCTGTCTTTTTATGAGGTACTTGAATGTGAGTGTTTGTGATGTCTGGAGTATTGTGTATGTGTGTGTGCGTGCATGTGTGTGTGTGTGTGTGTGTGTGTGTGTGTGTGTCAATGTATGTGTGTGTGTGTGTGTGTGTGTGTGTGTTCGTGTGTGTGTGTGTGCGTGCATGCGTGCATTCGTGCGTTCGTGCGTGTGTGTGTGTGTGTGTGCGTATTTGTGTGTGGTGGGGGTTGGTGTTTGTGAAGCACACGACCTGATCAAAATAAACTTTGTAAAACCTTGCAAAGGAAACATCTTACTGCCTTTCACGCCTGGTGGCGTGTAGGGCAGCGACTTGCAAAGGAAAGCACGCCTTTTTTTCGTAACTGAATACAGAATACAGGACATGAAATTCAAGACGAAACAGCGAGGAAAATTGTTGTTTAAAAACGACGCTCACAGAAGCCAAAATCTGTGAATAGAAACGTCTCACAAGTTATCCTGCTCTTCCTATTTCGTACAAGCAAATTACACTTCGTTGCCTCTTTTGAAAACGATGTTTTGTGTCAAGAAAACCATTCACATTTTAGAGAGTAGGAGCTCACTATTTTATTACTAAAACTCTGTATTGGCTGTAAATGAATGTTTTCCCTGGAGGTGAATCGTAAAATCTTGAACAAAAGGATTATTTAAAGTTAGAATATAGCACTTGAATAGTACTTTAATGATAATTGTTTGTGATGATGGACATGTCCACATTTCTCGTTGTACAAACACTTGATGACGATAGTCACTGTCCTCGAATGCTTCGTGTGTGTCATGCTCCGGTCATTTTCTTGTTCTTTGTTGTTGTTGCTGTTGTTGTTGTTGTTGTTGTTCGTGGTGGTGGTGGTGGTTGAGATTGTGCCTTCGTGTTTGCAAAAAGATGTAGCTGTTTTTCGAAATAATACTCCTGTTTAATTAATTAGTTTTGACAAGACCGGTACAACATACCACCGGGGTTGATGTTTTTACAACTCAGTTGGTGTGCTCATGTGACGTTCTACGTAGGCAAGAATGTTTAAATCTAGCTTCTTTTTAGTAGATATGAACAAATAGTAATAATTTCCAAACCATCTGCATCCTTGTGTGAATATTCAAACCAAACATACTCAAGCAGGTGTTTAAGCTCGTAAAAGAAATCTACTCTGCTGTCAGTTTCCAGTTGGACCTTTTTTCTTTGCCAAGACGGCAGGTCTTCTCTTCCAGTTGAACGGATATTCTGTAGTAGCCAAGTTCCCTATCGTTTGGGGAAACTCACAACCGACGGTACGTTTTAAGTACAACAAATATCTTGTGTTGGCCAAGTTCACTATCGTTTGGGGAAAATCACTACAGATGGTTTGGTTACTATTGGTCTCCTAAAGGAGTTTTGCAACGGGAATAGACGTCTAGGGTCTGGACTCGTTTGTTAGACTCGTTTGTCAGAGAAAAAGTCTAACATTAAGGCATTCCTCAAAGTCAGACAAGCGATTTAAAGGGATACGCGGCATTTGACCAAAAATATGACAGTGCTCTAACATTTTCTGGGCAAGATATAGACACCATCCACATTAATTTAATGTAAAAAAAAGTAGGGACAACGTTTTAGTTTTTTTGCTATGAGGCCCTCTTTTCGGCAGTTTCTGAACATTTTGACCAAAACAGTGGTTATATGATATGCATGGTGTTCAGCAGTCATTAGTGAATGGGTACTTTTTTGTATTGTGGTAGGTAGAATATGCTTTTTAGTAACAAAATATGTCAATTGACACAAAAAATTAAAGTAAACTCAAACCGATAACGACATCCTGTGTTGAAATAATTACAAAAATCAGCGAATCTTGTTGTTCAAACAACCATAATGACAAAAGAAAATATGACAGCACTCTGATTTTCTTGCAGCAGGATATTTGATATCTTACCTTCAAAATAAACACAAGAAAACTGTAGGTCAACGTGCTTTTTTTCGAGTGGCAGCATCTTTTATACCCCTACCCCCTACTTTTTGGAATAAAAATCATAGGTATTATAAGGAATATGCGAGTGCTCTAATATTTTCTGGGCAAGATATAGACACTATTCACATTCATTTAATGTAAAAAAAAGAATAGGGTTACCATTTTAGTTTGTTTTTTTTGTTGCTTTCAGGCCCTTATTTTAGCAATTTTGTGCGAATTTTGGGCAAAACGGTGGTTACATGAAAAATGCATGGTGTTCAGCAGTCTTTAGGGAATGAGTATTTCTTTTTTGATTGTGGTACAGAGAATGCTTTTACTACTGTAAAACTTTTAGTAATCAGATGTGTCAATAAAAATAAAAATCAAAGGTAGACTCAGATGCCGCGTAATTAACCCTTTAAAATAGGCGGATTTTTGCTTAATGCCTCTTGCAACGTGCAAAGTTTACTCTGTGACTGTGAAAATGTCTTGTTTTGCTCGTGTTTGTCTCTATCCAAATTGTGTTACATGTCGTGTGATATGTTTTCTTACATAGACAGTCCCCAATAGGCAGTTAACCTCCTCACAGGTAGGTAACTTTCTCCGTATTAGAATCTAGAACACACACACACACACACACACACACACACACACACACACACACACACACACACACACACACACACACACACACACACGCACACACACGCACACACACGCACGCACACACACGCGCGCACACAGAGTTGTAAACGAATGAACTATTACTAGCTGTGATTATTTCTTGTCAAGTCCTCCATAATATACACTTATTGGCTCATTCGTTTTGTTCTTACAAATAATTCTACAAGAATTCGAATAAGTCGCAATATATATTTATATAATAAAGAATGTTTGTGTGCAAAACATAAATAATATTATTTTCAAAACAATTCTGTGAACATTTACAATGCTTACAATGTTTATAAAATAGTTTTACGAAAATTCACAATATTTACATGTTAAAAAAACGATCATTCACAACATTTACAAAATCAACAAAATTACAGCTCTATATAAATTCACCGTATATAACAAATACAAAAATCACGCTTTCGTTAATAAAGGAACTTCTTGAGCAAAATAAGTAAAAATACGTGGTATCAACATTTATGTAAGTATATAACAGACGGTCGCTGTGGCGGGGTGGTAAGACGTCGGCCTCTTAATCGGAAGGTCGTGAGTTCGAATCCCGGCCGCGGCCGCCTGGTGGGTTAAGTGTGGAGATTTTTCCGATCTCCCAGGTCAACTTATGTGCAGACCTGCTAGTGGCTTATCCCCCTTCGTGGGCACACGCAAGCACAAGACCAAGTGCGCACGGAAAAGATCCTGTAATCCATGTCAGAGTTCTGTGGGTTATAGAAACACGAAAATACCCAGCATGCTTCCTCCGAAAGCGGCGTATGGCTGCCTAAATGGCGGGGTCAAAACGGTCATACACGTAAAAATCCTCTCGTGCAAAAACACGAGTGTATACGTGGGAGTTTCAGCCCACGAACGCAGAAGAAGAAGAAGAAGTATATAACAAATGATATGTTTGGCAAACCAATTTTAGAATTTGCCAGCAATGCTTAACACATATTTTTTCTATATCTCTCAAAGGCAGATTTTAAGAAAAGACCCAGCCTTATATTTTAGGGGCGGATCACATCATTTTTAAGAGGAGGGGGGGGGGGGGGAGGGGGGGTTCCACATTTCTTTTAGGAGCAGATCGAGGATGCGAAGCGTTCAGTTAAGGGCGCGAAGCTCCTGGGGAAACCCCGGAAATCCCCCTCTGGATTCGCCCATATATCTGTATCCTGATTAAATTAAAATCCAATTCAGGTCTATCTTTCTTTCAACACTTTCATTTTTTTCAATGTTTTTTTACACTGAACACAGCTGTGAAAAAAGCGATTGGTGAATAGCAATCAGATCTTTTCTTTGCTGAGTCAACAGACTCGGGTTGCCGATAAATTTCATAAACACATATTAAACAATCGCGTTTAGACCCGGACTCTGACGGTCCTTGACTTTTCCACGTCTCTAAATATTCTGATAATCTGAACCATTTGAAGTAGCAGGAGCTTGCTTTGAAGATGAAGAACCCCACCCTAGCGGACTCACTGTGTTGTAGTATTCGGAACACGCGCTTGCTCCCTGCTCTGTCAGTTCCGCAGTAATTCGGGCAGCTAGCGAATCGTAAGGTCTGTTATCTCCCCTGTCCTGCGACAAGACTTCGTAAGTGTTGTTCTGATTGGTCATACATGTATCAGCATACGCGTGTTCTTCGAGGTTTCGATTGGTCAAACCATCATACACGTTGAGGGGTGTGAGATAGTAGTTGGAAGCGTCTGAAGATCTCGAGGGATCTCTGCGGCCTGCGGATTAATATTAATAATAATAATTACAACAAAACGTACTAGGATTTGCAGAGTCTGTGCAAAGTATTATACTCATTAGCTGTCCTCCCTGAATTACCAAAGCTCCATTGACAAGCATTTGTCGTCATGTACGAATTGCAATGTCTGTTCTAACGGAACCGAACGACCTTTTCACAGACTGTGAGTCCTAAACCAATTCAAATACAGATTCTGATTTCTCTCAGTATAATCCCCCCACCCCCCATCAAGCGGCCCAACCTCACGAGATAAATAAAAATCGGACAAATTAACAACATACATAAAAGCTTCCGTTTTGTACTAAATGTCTTTATCCTGTCATAACAGTTTCAGTAATACAAATCACCAGTCAAATTCAGATCAGTCAGCTGCAATTATAATTTAAAGTGACACAATATGAAATGTATTATACTGACCAGACATCCCCTGCGCATGTGCTGTGGAACTGTTGTCTGTGCGTTGTGTGACCGGCATCACACAGAGTCTGAGAGTCTGAGTCCCAGACTCTGAGTTCAATCCCAGAGTCTGAGTTCTGGCAGGTGGTCGAATTTCACCAGAGCCAGACCCTTCCCTTTTAACACAAGCATTAAAAAATAAATCTTACAACAAAGAAAACAACGAAATACAGTGGAGCTTAGTGTTCAAGGTACAAATTAAACATGTTTGGGTAGCCCAATAGTAATTATTTATAACACAATATCAAATGAATAAGTAGAAGTGAGCCTCAGTCGGTTTGATGTCTAACCTTTGCTTGCGTTTTCTCCTGCGGAACATGACGACGATAATGATGATGATGAAGATGAACACAACGACGACAGCAACAGTAACAACTCCAGCAATGGCAGCAGCGTTGTTATCAATGTCGCCATCAAATGACGTTACTGAAAGGTAACAGGTTAACAATCAGTTGATAATAGTTATCCCTTATGAACAATTTGATCCAATTATGAAGACCTGGTTAAAGGTAGAAATGGATATAATTTCCCGTTAAAAACACACACACACACACACACACACACATACACACACACACGCACGCACGCACGCACACAAACAACAAACTCATTATCATCATCATGAACATCGTCAACATCATTATCATCATCATCATGATTTGGCAGAACAACATGTATAGAGGTTAGTGATAGCGATGCATTCTTGCTTCGGGGGATGAAATAAAACAGAAACAGCTTCAGAATATGACTGTTCGTGACAACAGATATTTGCGAAGCTGCGATTTGAAGTGTTTAATCGTGCTTGACCCCTTTATCTCACATGGTAGCGAATTCCAAATTGTTGAGCCCGAAAACGCTAAACTGGTTTTATATAAATCAACACGGGGTAGTGGGGAAATTATGTGTTTGAGCCATATATGTCTGTTGCTTTCTGAAATAATGATCGCATGTACTGTGGGGTCTCGTTTATTTCTACCTTAAACATTAAAATCGCCTTATTAAATAATAACTGATCTTTAAGTGATACAAAATTCAGGCTGCTATAAGCTTTTGATCTGTTGATGTTTGCGGACCCGGCATGATAAGTTTAGCTGCGCGACGGTGAAGAGAATTTACTTTTTTCAAGTGAACATCGCTACAACCATCCCAAAGTGTAGATGCATAATTCAGATGAGGTAAAATATGAACAAAATAAAACAACTTGAGTGCTGAGGTATCAGCGTAATGCTTTAATTTGGAGAGTAGGAACACATTTTTAGATAAGGTTTTGGTAACACGGTTGAGGTGGGACTGCCACTTTAATTCAGCGTCTATTGTGACCCCGAGAACACGATGGCTGGTTACTTGCTCAATGGGTGACTCATTTAAACTGAGATGAAGATTCAGAGGAGCGAGTTGGTGTTTCTGTCGTGTTGTGATCACCATGCATTTAGTTTTGCCTGGGTGTATAATCATTGAGTTTTGTTTACACCAATCAAATATGTTGTTCAAACTCGTTTGAAGAGAGGTTTCAATAGACTGTAAACTTTTACCGGACGTGTAAAGAGACGAGTCGTCTGCGAAAAGGTCATTAATAACCGTCTTGTCTGATATATAGAGTGGTAGATCGTTAATATAAATGCAAAATAAAAGTGGGCCCAAAACTGATCCTTGTGGGACGCCGTACTTTACCCGTACTATCGCAGAACGGTTACCATTAAGGGAGACAAACTGCGTTCTGTTCGCTAAATAAGAACGAAAAAAAGGTAAGTAGGATGCGTTGCCTAAATAACAAGATAATTTCTTAAACAGAATAGTGTGATCAACAATATCAAACGCTTTCTTAAAATCAAGGAAGACGGCGCCGACTGTTTCCGAATGGTTAATGGCAGAGAGCCATGTATCGCATAGTTTAACGAGAGCTGTGTGACACGAATGTTTGGGGCGAAATCCTGATTGGGATGAAGCGAAAAGACCACGGCTTTCCATGTGCAGAAGCAAGCACTTGTGTACATGTTTTTCTAATGGTTTTGACAAAACAGACAATAGCGAAATTGGCCTAAAATTGTTTATGTCGGTTAAGTCTTTTGTTTTGGGGAGTGGAGTTATTTTTGCGGTTTTAAATATTTCTGGAAACACATTTCGGTCAATACATAAGTTATAAGCATACGTAATTGAGTCAACAAGAAAGGGTAACGCTAATTGAGTAAGAAAGCGGGTATGTTATCGGGTCCCATTGACTTTGTATTACTCAAGTCAGTTATTAATCGCCCGACTTCGTGGACTGCAATGAGTGGGATGTTAACAGGTTTAACTTCTTTTAAATTGGCCTGGCAGAATAATTTAAGAAACTGTGGGCATTCATACTCGCTTTTGTCATTTTCCCTATAGGTAGATTCCAACAGCTTACTAGGAAGAGATAAAAAAAAAATAATCATTAAAGGCACTGGGTGAAATACTAACCGAGGTTGAATGTTGTCGGGTTTTTGATTTTGCAGTTACTTCGTTTATTGCTCTCCATAAGGAAGCGGTATCTTTCTTCTCAGAAACAAGTTTATTAATTTAAAATAATGCCTTTTGGCCCCGCGCACGAGGTCTACGTCCTTATTTCTTTGTTTCTTGTAATCAGTTTATAATTTGTTCTCTTTATATAAATCGCGAAGAGCCATAGCGTTTATAATGTCTTCATTTAACCACGGGGGAAGTGTGGGGTGTTTAACCCTCTTTTTGTGTAACGGTGCATGTTTATCAATAATTGGCAGAAATGCCTCATACAAAGCAGAAAAGGCACTATTTGGACAATTATGATTGCAAATAAGATGAAAGGGCACAAACGCAATGTCTCGCAAAAAATCCGTCTCATTGAAATTTTTAAAGGATCTGTACTCAATTGTTGTATGGCCCTTAGGCGGACGTTTTGGTAATTTAAAAGACCAAGTGCAAAAAAATAGGACTATGGTCACTTATACTTTCATAAGATACAAACACTTTAGAAACATAACACACATTGTTTGTTTAAATAATTATGATCAATTAACGTTGCACTAGTACTGGTTACTCTTGTTGGATCTTTTATTAATTGCTGAAGACCAAACAGTGATGTAGTAGAAGACCATGCATGTTGCGGTTTATTTAAATCATAATTAAAATCACCTAAGAGGAGAATGTTAGAATTACAGTTATTAACTTTGTTCATCATGCGCACAAAATCGTCAATCCATGCAAATGAAGAGGCTGGATTTTTATATATATACCCCACAAACACAGAAGGAGATTTAGAGTGTTGTATCTCCGTCCAGATGCACTCCACATTCTCTGACTCTAAATCAGCTAGTTCTCCTTCTTGTGATTTTCACAATACTGTCATGTACGTATAGCACAAGTCCAGTATGACTAGACTGGTTGCTGTCGGGTCTTAAAATTGTATAGTTAGTAATGTCAATAGAGGTGTCGTCGATCCTGGAATCAATGACGTATCTGTTCAATCAGTTACAATCACAGGACCTATGTTGGAAGTGGTGTAAATCCCTGGTTGTAATGATGTGTTTCTTTTAAACTGTAACGCGTCTTTCCGATATGGCTGAAAATAGCGAAATAACATGACGTTTACGTGGGCTAAAGTTTCTCGATTCGCATGAAAATATTTCCTGGAACATCCGATCGATTTTTTTACCAAATATTGACACAATGCCGAGCAGATCGGGTCCCTACTATCACATATAAAAAAGAAAAAGAAAAAAAAAAGTCCAAACTGACCCTGACATGTTTGCACCGTCCTGCAAAACGTATCAGTAGATGATCATCCACATTTTGAAAAAAGGCACAAGAAGAGAGATCGTAATCTGATAAATGTGCATGTTAAGTGATATGAAAGCGTTGTTTTAAAGTGTTCACAATTTGCCATGTCCAAAAATAGATATAAGTATTCCTTCAGAAAGTTAAATAATTATGATATTTAACTAATTGTAGTGTAATCAAATTATATTAGGACGTAAACGTGCGTGCGTGTGTATGTGTGTACAAGTGTGGGTGTGCATGTGTGTGTATTCCAAATAAGATCCCTAGACTTTAAAACATTATTTTTTATATATTATTTCTTTGATGATGTCATAGCCGGCTTTTGGTGAAAGTTGAGACGGCACAGTCTTGCCTCCAATTTTTAATGAAATTGGTTTAGATTTAGGCCAAGCAATCTTTGACTAAGTCAGGAATATGGGTTTGCGTTTCAGGTTTGAAACTTAAACACTAATTAGTGCAAGGTTAAAAATGGAGTGAAAACAAGCTCAGAAAGTTAAAAAGAATAAAGAAAATCGCGCTTTTCTGTTAAGCACAAGCGATACTACGCTATACCTGCTTGTCACTTCAAGCGATAAGCTGGCCACAGCTCGGAGTTATGTATGCTTTGCACGTGAACGCTTTCTCGGCCTCGGGTATCGTCCAAGCTGTTCAGTATTGTCTTTGTGAAAAATGCAGTGCGTTCAGTTTTTTTCTGTGAGCTGGACATATTGACTCAATGTATCAATTTCTGTTTGCGCGAGTTGTTTTATTCCTGGTTTTGTAAGGTACTTGTTTTGGATATTTTAAGAACGACGAGTTACCGAGCAACGTAACACTTCAAAACTCACCTCTCATCCCAAAATACAGTGCTGTTTGTCAAGTGAAAATATCTTCATTTCTTTTGATGGTCTATCTATAGCAACACAATTTACTTTGACTGGCTCAAGGGCGGATCTAGGGGGGTCCGGGGGCATGCCCCCCCGGAATTATATTTTTTCAAGGAAGCAAAATGCTGCAATCTAGGGCCACCTGAGCTCAGAAACTGTCATTTAATCATATCTCTCTCTCTCTCTCTCTCTCTCTCTCTCTCTCTCTCTCTCTCTCTCTCTCTCACTCTCTCTCTCTCTCTTTTTCCCCTGAAGGGGGGGGGGGGGGGGCGGGTCCCCTTACCCCCCCTAAATCCGCCACTGTGGCTTACGAACAAATCAGTCATTTGTACATTTTAAGTTGTTTTTTAAAATATTGAACAGCGAGCGAAAGCGAGCTGTTCACTATTTGAAAAAGCAACGAGTGTAAATCTGGTACGAAACAGCAAGCCATGTAGTATTCTGTTTCTCCTACATTCTGTACTTACGTGTATTTTACTGAAAATGTCCTGCAGTCGAGGCAGCTAAATTGAAGACGCTTGTTTTGGAACCCCGATCTCTTCTAAAGCCTCGTGCAATCTATTACGTCAAAGCAAAGAAACGTCACTCTGAAAGTGTGGCTTGACGTGTTAGTTCTGAAGATTCATCGAGGGTAGTTAGCGAGCGCAATTTTTGTTTCTATAATGACGTTTGTCTCGGTGACTTTGGCATCATAAGCAGTGGGAAAACAGGTCCCTGCCAGACTTGCTTGACATGACCTCATTTACATGATAATATACACACGTGTGATTTGAACGATTATTATCTCACGGGTGTCTCTGTCACGTATGTAGGATAATACAAATTACGTCATCTTTTATTTGTTTGTTGAGAAAAGAATACTTTTAAAAAGTGGTCGATGGGTATATAGGTCCAGTCGCATATTGGGATAACATGAAGTCTTATTAAAAACTCTCAATAGTTTCAGATATACAGCATTTCTGTGAGTCTTACTTAAAAAGGGGTGGTGGTAGATTCAAAATTGTTTCCAGAGTTAGTCCGCGGCTGCCTTGAGTACATTCCCTTTTCTGATAAAAACGTTTGCGATTTGATCAGCGGCAGTTTGTTGTACAACTGTATTTTATTTGATCAGCGTTAATTACAGTTTCCGTTCTGTTTTACCTGACTTGAGCGGCTGGTTTTAGTATACGAGCACTTTTAATTAATTTTCATCAGTGGCGCCATGTGCATTAACATTTGATTTGTGCTATTATAGCCTCATGTACAGCTGCATTCCCAATTATATACAGCTGCACCTTTAATCATAAATATACCCGATCTACTAAGTGTTCAAATGGAACAAGTAACCGTTGTTTCATTTGGCTTAATCATGTCAGATTGAATCAGTAACAATCTTAAAGTGCAATAAACTCAGTTAGAAAAAACAATGCAATCGTCCGACAGCCGAAGCGACAACTTAAATGAAAACAATTCAAAAACTCTACTCTGCCTGTACAACCTGCTCACCGACCGCATTATCACACAACCTCAATGTTAACTTGAAAGGCAACACAACTGTGACTGCGGGCCTTTTCCTCTGCAAAACAGAATGTATACCGTAGGACCACAACTATGATTGTCACTTTACCCTTCTGTGAACAGTTGCCTTCAAGAACTTTGATGGGGTAAAGTTTGGGAGGTGGCACTTCTTGTCCAGCACCTCCACCCTTTACTCGGAACTGAATCTGCAATTCAGTCGATCATTCTAAATGGCGGGTTATGCCGGACAGGTAAACAGAATTGAGCAAGAATTGCTTGTCAGCATGTTATTCTAACAGTTATATTCGTACACACACACACACACACACACACACACACACACACACACACACACACACACACACACACACACATACACATACACACACATACACACACACACATAACATACGAATGTACACGAATAATTATTCCTAATAAATCATTTCTTAATCATGAATGTTTTGTTTTTATCATACCTTTATTGTCATCGGTTCGATGTTCAATCGTGCAGTATGAGTCACATTGTCAGCGACGTCTGTAGAGTTTTCCATCAAGCAAGGCTGTTCAACGTTTCTGAATGCAAGGAACACCTGGAGCTGATACGGCAAGCCTCTGGAGTATGTAAACTCTACACAGGTTGGCTTAGACAATTTGACCCATGGAGACTCCAGAACGGAATATACGCTGGCTCCCTTATTTGAAATGCTCTGACTGACACTGGCATAGCCTTCGATGTGAACAAAAAACAAAAGAAATTGTCATTGAAACCTGTTGACTTAGAATTAGCCACAAATAAGTATCAATTAAATAACACTGCAACATTTTAGTGACAATCTTTAAAATAAATGCAGGCCCAAACCAAACCTAAATGCTGGTGACTGTTCAGGAGAAGACAGCATGCAAGTTCCATAGGTATTTTACGAAAATACATTGTTTATGTTTACTTTGATTGTGACTGAAATAAAGATCGACACTGGGCACAACACAAAAAAGAGATGGAAAGAGAGAAGAGAGAGAGAGAGAGAGAGAGAGAGAGAGAGAGAGAGAGAGAGAGACAGAGACAGAGACAGAGACAGAGACAGAGACAGAGACAGAGACAGAGAGACAGAGAGCACAGAAGGCAAACAAAGAGAGAGAGAGGAAGGTAAACAAAAGACACAGACAGACAAACGGATGATTAAATAACACAACCCAGTCCACCAAAGACAGGAAAACTGAACACGAACTTTAACCTACCATTGTTTGTGCTCCAGTTGCTCATACCGCTGTCAACGCAACCTTGACTGTAGTGGCAAAGGTCTCCTTCGAAGCGGCAGCTTACATCGGTTGGGGATTCAAATGAGACTGCACACAGTAAAGGACACACGTTGACAAATTTTGCCCTGTAACTCTAAAATAGGTTCAAACATTTTAAAGTTCAGCCATTAGGCAATAATACTTCAGAAACGACAGTTTTTTCTTGGTTAAACCTCATACAAACGCATCGAGAATGTAAGAGTAAAGGTGAAACTGTACCTGAGCAGAGATCATCGGTACCCAGGAACAGACAGAGAAATACAGACACAGACACCCGCACCCCCCCCCCCTCCACATACAAAACCAGATATGTGGAAACAAACGCACGCAAACACACACATACACAAACACACACACAAACACACACACGCACGCACGCACAAACGCACGCACGTACGCACAAACGCCCCCCCACACACACATACACACACACAGACACATACACATGCACACATGCACACACACACACACACACACACACACACACACACACACACACACACACACACACACACACACACACGTATGAACTTCTCACCAAGAGAGTCTGCTTGATAAGATGCATTTGCCGGCCTAAACGAGAAAAACAAATAAATTCAACAAAAGGGTAAAACAAAACAAAAAGCAGCAAATTATACCGATTGTAATTGTTTCTTTTAGTATTAAATGCTTGAGAAAAAGATTTGGCTCCATTTGGCTTCACATGCTTTTGGTGGAGAGCGACATTTCAAAATGACACTTTTTGTCGTTTATCTCTCTCTCTCTCTCTCTCTCTGTCTGTCTGTCTCTCTCTCTCTCTCTCTCTCTCTCTCTCTCTGTCTGTCTGTCTGTCTCTCTCTCTCTTACCCCTGCTCTCTCTCTCTCTCTCTTACCCCTGCTCTTTCTCTCTCTGTCTCTCTCTCTCTCTGTATCTCTCTCTCTCTCTCTTACCCCATGCTCTCTCTCTCTTTCTGTCTTTGTCTCTGTCTCTGTCTCTGTCTCTCTCTCTCTCTTACCCCTGCTCTCTCTCTCTCTCTATAATTCAGTAGATTCGATATGTCCAATACACTGGTACTTATAGCTTACCGTGGGTTGAAACAAGTCTCGGTCGCTATGCTAAGAATAAACAGGAACAGCACTGGACAGAACAAGCTTAACCGGTACCTCATTGTGGAAGCAAAACACAGAGGAATTGACAGCTGAAAAATAGAATTAAAATAAAGTTATAATCATATATCAGGCAACAAAATTGTAGGTAATAAGTGCAGACAAAACTCGCGATGCTCACCGGACATAATACTCATTGAACATCTGCTAGTAGGGAGGTGCCATAAGAGTCATATGCAAATATTTAAAACAGAGCAAAACATCGAGACGATTGTTTCATGCAAATAGATAACGTTGATGGCATGGCTACGTCTGTCAATTAGAAACACCGCTTTTTGTTGTTGGCTGTCTATGCATCAAGCAAAAATTCAACAACAAACAAACAAAAACCTCCAACATAACAAAACAAAACAAACACACACAACATATATGTGAAAGGCTAAAACTGGAGCATAGTAATAGAATCGCAATATGGGAACACATTTCTTAGGACTTCACCCTTGCAGGTAATTGGACTAAAAGTAACAAGTGAACAGAAGTGAACCATTTCGGTCTTTGTGCAATCGTATGAAAGCAGCAAGGAGATTGTTGACAGACCGAATGCCAAACAACATTGACTTCCGACACAGGGGAGTATCTAGAGTGTGTGCCTTAAAGAAGAAATTATCATGTCTTCAAATTTCCAGGAACTAGAACAGCACATGATTTACTCTGATATATATGTAACTTATTTCGAAGGTAAGTCATATGAGCATTTTGCTTTTCTAGCCAATATATTTTTACGTAGACATCAGGTCATTAAATCAAATCCCTTCAATGCGCAGGAAGCAGACATACTGTTGATTTTTGGAATAATGTCCTTACTCAAAACAATGAATTTAATTGCACGAACAGGGCTATGCCTTTTACTGTGTGATCTGTGAAATAGAAAAGGAAATTATGTGTGCAATCTCGTTAATGTAACGGTATACTTTGCTTCCCTTGTAAGCAATATTTTGCACCACTACAGATCTGTCTGGGCTTTTACATTAAATGAGCGTTTCTTGCTACTATGACACATGTCAGCCATCTACACCCTTTTACATTAAATGAGCGTTTCTTGCTACTATGACACATGTCAGCCATCTACACCCTTTTACATTAAATGAGCGTTTCTTGCTACTATGACACATGTCAGCCATCTACACCCTTTTACATTAAATGAGCGTTTCTTGCTACTATGACACATGTCAGACATCTACCCCCTTTTACATTAAATGAGCGTTTCTTGCTACTATGACACATGTCAGACATCTACACCCTTTTACATTAAATGAGCGTTTCTTGCTACTATGACACATGTCAGACATCTACCCCCTTTTACATTAAATGAGCGTTTCTTGCTACTATGACACATGTCAGACATCTACACCCTTTTACATTAAATGAGCGTTTCTTGCTACTATGACACATGTCAGACATCTACACCCTTTTACATTAAATGAGCGTTTCTTGCTACTATGACACATGTCAGACATCTACACCCTGCCTACTTCATGTGCAGAGTGGGAACCTTTTTGTGAACAGGTTAAAAATAAAATCCGCAAGCAAAAAGGAGAATAGAATGTAACAGAAGCTCTTTGTTGTTTTTTATAAAGCGTCTGCGCGTCTCTGAAACTCTGCCAAATGCACTACACTAGGTCTCGCATTCTCATGTTACGAAGTTCCGGGTTGCACAAATAAGAACACGTACACCAACAGCCACGTTTCATTTCAAAGCGCCTTTGGAAAGCATATCATATACAAAATGTATAGTGCAATAGCTGAGTACTTGACACTGCCATCGTAAACACGGTATTGCATGTCGTCACCTTAAGTCACACAAACTGCAAAATGCATAAGAGGTTGAAATCTGACGGGGAAAGTTATTAACAGGTCGGATGATTTTCATATTGACATTTGGTTCACTGATTCCTTGTTTACGACACTTCAACTGCTCAACTAAGATATTTCTAAGACAAAATGCGTCAAATAAAGAAATATAGAGTGAAGAATTATTTTTGTATTGGCCCTACAACACTATGATATTGTTTGGTGCAAATTTCAATGATGTTAAGTCAGGCGTCAGTTATAAGATATTTCGATTCTCGTCAACACAGTTTGTTCGTTCATAATTATGTAGAATGAAGGTGGGCAGTAATTGGCCAAAATTAAACTTTAAACAAATAATGAGATTTGCTATGATCTGGCTGAGGGGCCAGTCGTGGGAGCTTAAACAAAATTATCTAATATAATTCAAAGCAACTTTTATATAGTGCTGGAGAAGAAAAGTTGTTTTGGACGATTAGCACTATCTTCTGTTAAAATTTCCTGTTTCTAGACTTTGTGGTTTGAGCACTGTACACGTAATTCTTCACAAAACAATAGAAAAACAGTCAAACTTATACCCGAAAAGAGCCCGACGCTTAACGTCACATATTAATACATATTCGTGTGAACTCTAGTGCTTCTTAAAACTGTCACGCTCATTGGACAGAACCTGACCGAGGAAAGCAGTGAATCAAACCTTGACAGATGTGAGAAGTGTGCATTCACGTGCTGACAATAGAGGTCAGTAAGAGGTGTCACTGAAGCTTCTCTAAGGTTTGGTCATAATACTCAAAATTTACCAGGATTGAACGACAATGACTAAAAATAACACTCAACCCTTTTAACAAATTAATACTAATCATCCTGAACAATGTTCTCCGTACACACGCTATGTAAGTTGCTATGTAAACTTGGCCAACATATTATTGCAACAATTTTCGCACGCTATGAAAAGCATTAAAACGCAATTCATTTTAGTTAAACTTTATATGCTCGAAAAGGTAATTATGTCAGCTGTACATATCATTTGTCCGATTGATGGTACTTTGTATAGGCATCCCGTGACAGCCTGTCAAACAAGGTCACCCCTAGAATCGACCTGACAAAAACCATAGCCCCGTATTTTAAAATCTGCAAAAAATCAGAATATGCACAAACCAAACACTTGTGACAACCATTGGAAAGGTCATTTAATGTCCTGTTCAGAACATTTTGTTTTATGCACCTGACTTCTCTAGTCTTTATGTAGCCGTTTGTCAAAGGCGGTAGGTGTCAACCGTTTCCGAGGCCCAAAAAGGCACGTTTTGCGGCCATTTTTGAGGGGGTCTTCCACCCAAAGAGCCATATCTGCTCAAGTTCTCAATGATTTGCTTTGGAAATTTCAGAAGTGATGACCAATAGGCTGACCTAAATCGGTGTTTACTTTTGCGAATGTGTATAATAAGCGTGTTGTATTACGTAACTTTTCCGAAAGAACTAAACAAATATTCATATTAATTCAGGGTTTCAGGTTAAAAAATCGGGACTTTGCATGCTAAGCAAAAAATGAATGCGGCAATAGGTGCCAAAGTTTGAGGCAGATCCCAGTGGTGGTTTACAGTTTATTTTGTTTCAAAGAATTTCTTTTCCTAAAGTCAACCAATGGCCCTCCAGCAGGAATATACCTAGCTACCTCGTTTTTCAAGCAATGTTTATTTATTAGTATTTGTTTTTCTTGTACCATGAGCAGCATATCATACCTTAATCACATACTTATTTTAAACTTAAAAAGATCTTAAACAGGACAGTTCATTATCTAAATCTTTGGTGGTGGGACGGGGGAGGGGGGGAGGGGGGGGGGGGGGGGGGGGGGGCGAATAAATAGCCGTACAACATTCCTATACGTATTATTCAACAACTTATTTAAAATTGTGTAAACTTTATATTATACCGTGAACGTGTTCCTACCTCAAAGCGAGAAGAAGTTCGCCAGCATAACCACCTAGCTGTATCGTGCCAAGGCCAGAGACTCAACTGACTTAGCATGCACACGGTGTCGTGCCTACCTGTGTGTGCAGTTAACTTCCTTTATCGTTCGTATCGCTTTCACGTCTATTGTACACGCTGCCAAGCCGGGTGACACTGGAATACGCCGCGTCACCGCATGACGTCAAATGCATCAGCTGTTCGCAGTGAGTATCTCCAGAAAATCGCCTCTAACTTCTTCCAAATAACATATCATAACATTGCTGTTGTCTTCACTTTAGCATAAGGTGCTATAGTATCCTGGAATCGATTCATTTTGTTCCTCCGACATATGCGTGGCCCTCGAAGTAAGATTATGTACACTTTTCAAGCATATTCAGTGTAAATTTAGGCATTCCTCAGTTCGTATGGAAAAATAACCTCACGGACAAAGCTGCAGATACCTGGAGAGTAATTAAAGGCCATTTCGTGATACGCACGTCACTTTTTGTTATTCAAGTTGGTATACTTTGATCACAGTTCGTGAATTCATTTGGTCACCGAAAGATTTCACGGGTGTACGCCGCGTCACTCGCCGGGTGTCTGCCCGATCACTTTTAGCTTTGCCATGGGTGTGCGCCGCGTCAACAACTTTCCATAGTTTATCGTTTAATGGTGGTATTGCGTACTTTTTTTTTATAGAAGCTGAACTCAGGAAGTACATGAACTGATTGTTACGGCTGGAATTTACGTGTGTATGCCTGTATGTATAGTATATCTACTCCTATCAGAAATTGTGCGTGCTACTCTCTGTTTACTATCTAGCCTTCACACACACACACACACACACATTCCAACCAG
This sequence comes from Littorina saxatilis, assembly GCF_037325665.1. Taxonomy (NCBI): domain Eukaryota; kingdom Metazoa; phylum Mollusca; class Gastropoda; order Littorinimorpha; family Littorinidae; genus Littorina; species Littorina saxatilis. The sequence continues at coordinate 26,445,215 of NC_090251.1, forward strand.
GCACAAAGACAATAACACAGTTACGGCCCTTTGCCTCTGTACCTCTATTAGAATGTTCAATAACACAACATAAACGTATTATTCCACATTCATCCTACAAATCACTCTCACTCAACGAGTAGGTGCTATTTCTGTTAACATACAGAAAACTAGCTGCACAAAATTACATACATGTTATTTTGTCATGTAGTCTACAATTCCCGTGCACACACGTAGAACACTTCAAGCTTTGTTCCGTGAGAGCCTGTCTGTCTCACTACATACGAAGTCATTGTCTCAAGCAATACTTCTGTCAATATTCACTTCTGTTACACACAGATGACAAAAACCACGACGCTCGACGTCTCGTGGTTGTTCACTTGGGAAACGTATCTCCGTACAGCTATCACGCTGGTTAATTTCTCCCAGTCGTACTCACATATTCAGTGGCACGTACTGCTCCACCCCACCCACACAAACTGTCTTCGTGTGGTGGAATGGGGACGGGGTTCCCGTTTTACAGCGCTTCACGCTGTCTCCCCTCCTGCGCTCCCCACAGCTCACGGCTCGGGCGTAAGGGCAGAACCTCCCGTCTCGTTCCCCAACTTCCGCGACCCCTCTCGGCCCGGGATGCTAAAATACACAAGTTTAAACTACCATAAGTCTCCATACTTGAATAAACTTTTATGACATTCTTTATCACTACCGTCAACTAACTTATGCGGTTACAGTATATACACCCGCTTACTCATAAGCGACTTCATTTCCGAAAAACATGTAAACATTCCATTTTCAACAATGGCTGACAACAGCGCACGCTTTTCAGCCAATTCATACATGACTCTCCCGGTCATTTCTCAAGTCAATATTTCCGAGCAAAATAATATCTCCGAGCAAAATATCAATTCAATAAATACCTGTAAACACAGCAGTTGAATCCACCGATTCAATACCGCGGCACGAGTCTAACCGACCTCCCAGCGCCCGGTGAGAAACTTTACCCAGTAAGAGACCCGTCTTCTCTTGTCAATGGTCTGTTTGTTTGTTTGTTTGTTTATTTGTTGCTTAACGTCCAGCCGACTACGCAGAGCCATATCAGGACGAGGAAGGGGGGGATGAAGGGGGCCACTTGTCAAGCGATTCCTGTTTACAAATGCACTAACCCATTACTTGTGTCCCAGCAGGCTTTAGTAAAACTAAATTAATACCTACTGGAAGATTACCAGTTTCCAGTATGTTAAAATAGGCTTAACATATCTACTGCTGGACTTACATCAGAACACTAACAGATTAAACTATACATGAATCGCGAGACAAGCGGCAAGAGAAGAGATTTTTGGAAAAAATACAGGTGAATGAGCAAGAAGGCAGAAAAAAAGAAAAGAATTCATGAAGAAAAAGAGAGCATGACAGGAAAGAGGAACCAAAAATCTACCTAACAGCAAACTAGAAAGCTCCTGCGGTTCCAAAAACAGGAGGGGCCTTTAATTTCATAACCGCAGTGCCCCACTGCGGGATCAATGGTCTGCAAAGCTCTGCTGTCTAATCTATCTACAAACGTGACCTCAGTCACTACTCTTCTCTGATTGGTCACATCTCACACGTGACATCACTGCACTGTACGGACAATATTTCACCGCACGGTGCCTACTCAAAGTTCGTGGCCCATGAAATTGTGTACACCTGCGTCACATAACTCCAATATACACTATGTGCAAATCCCTTTGTCACATTACCCCCTCCTCCCAGAAAAAAAATGACCGACCGAGGTTATTTTTTCTTTAGGATAACAGGTAAAAGAGGGTAACTACTTCACTGGCATACAATTTCAATATCGCATTCCACTACGGAACAAAACTGTCGTAGTTGATATAAGAAACAAACTTTCTGATCCACTGATCACATATTATGTGTAACAACACTACTTTATGTCTGATAAAGTACTTCTTCCTTCTCTTGGAAGATTCCACTGAGTTTTTCTTTTAACTCACAATTTCCAGTCATGTTGCTTTCTAGCTCAAACTTAAAAAGTCAATCTTTAACACCATCAGTTTTCTTATGAGTCCAGGACTCTTCCAGCATAGTACTACGACTCATGTTCCTGATGCTAAACCAGCAAGTAGCCAAAATCATGCAAACCATTTTCTTGACCTCTTTCTGCGTGTGCCACCATGGCTTACAGCAGCAGTAGTCTCAATTAACCTGGACTTCAATCTGTTCACATCTGCTTGCAACTGAAAGAGTTGTTCTCGCACAACTGCCAAGTTCTCATTCGAACACGCAACCTTCTGATCTGGAGTCAGAACCAAAGGTTTACCAGGAGGGTTTCTTCTCTTTTCCTGCGCACGATTTGTACTAGCTGTAACCCCCTCAACATCAGGAAAACAGTCTGCACTCCCTGAAATCCCCGGAATGTTGCCTATGATCAAATCAGCGACAGGATCATTCAGTACGCAACAAACCATTTCTCCCGACACATAAGGTGTCTCAACTTTAACTTTCGCCTGAGGATAAGTAAGGACCTCTCCACCAAATGTCTTACAGGTGACCTTTCTACTGACCATCTGGTCTTTTGACACCAATCCACTACGCACTCCAGACATCGTTGAACCCGTGTCTCGAAGGACTGTACATTCTCTCTCGTTGACACTACCATGTTCCAACTTCAAACTTTCCACAACTTTCTTAACTGGAGGAACGACTGGAGGAACGACTGGAGGAACGACCTCCCGAACAACTGCATTTCCTGACTCCCTCTCTTCTAGAAATTTAGCCATCGGACACGATTTCAATTTATGGCCGCCTAAACCACAAGCCCAGCAAGGATTTACAGGATTTATCCGCAATGGACACTCTTCACACCAATGACCTTTTTCCCAACACAGAAAACAAGTGTCGTCCTCTCGGGGTGAACGAACTCTCTTACCATGTGCACGTCTGCGTCTACTTCTACGTGATTTATATGCACCCTCATGTGGATATGTTTGAGCTTCAGAAGTCCCATAACTCCGGTTATCACTATGCTTAGCAAAACCAGAACCAACTCGCGGTAACTCCTGATCACCTCCGTGATTATCACCATTTGCGGAAGCAGAGCCAACATAGTCTTCCTGAACACAGGAACCAGCTGAGAAAATAGTAGACCCTGACTTCCGTGATAAACGGTAATTCTCGGCAGCAGTGACCATATCATCAAGTTTAACAAGACCTCTCTCTCGAATGAAAGTTGCTACGTCGGCTGATACACTTTCAAGGAATTGTTCTGCCAGAATCAAGTCTGTTAAACCATCAACATCTGTGGTTATCCCAGATAGCGCCACCCAACGATCAAACAATCGTCGCAACTCAATTCCAAAAGTTTGGAACGGTTCATTTTCTCTTGGTTTACTATATCTGAGTTTTTGTCTAACATTTTCAGATGTGCACTGAAATGTCTTCAGCAAGTTCTTTTTCAAAGATTGGTATGTTAGTTCACCAGCAGCAGCAAGGCTATGGTATAGGTTTAATGCATTGCCCTCTAAAAGAGCAGACAAGTACGTGATCCACCTTGTCTCTTCCCATCCCAGAGATTTTGCATGAGTTTCAAATCTGAACAAGTAAGAGTCTATATCATCTTGCTGTTCCCTGAATGCAGGGAGCCTGGTGTGAGAATCCCGATCATTTTGCGGTGTACGCGAACCAGCACTAAGTTCAGCCTGCCTAATCTCTAGTTCTTTTTGTTTCAACTGGTGTTCTCTTTCTTCCCTTTCTTTTAGCAACTGGTGTTCCATTTCTTTATCTCTTCGTCTTTCTTCCATTTCCAATGCTTTTTGTCTCTCTTCCCTTTCTTTTTCTTTTTGTTTCTCTTCTCTTTCCAATTCTCTTTGTCTTTCATCTTTTTCTCGTTTTCTCTCCAAACGATCAAAACTCTCTTTCACGTATTTCTCACGTTTCTCTGCAGCCAGACCCAAAGTCTCTGCCTGTTTTACAAACTTTTCAAACAACGCATCATAATCATCTTCGCTCTCCATTGTGTAAGTTTTGAACTTTCAAAATCACACCCAAAATATGTCCAAGTTTAGAGAAACAACAAATTTGAAAAAGTTTCAAAGAATAATGTAAGTCCAAGCAATCCACTTGAAATCTGTCACGTACCACAAAAAATCTTTCACCAGATACAATAGTCAACACAAGACTATATCCAAACACGTTTTGGCGTAAATCTCACGCAAAAATATCCAACAATTTTAATTAAAGTCAAATATTCAGTCAATGAAGTCAAAACGAATCTTCAAACATATATACAAGTACAAACAAAACAACAACCCCAAACCACAAATAGGAGGAAAAATTCAAAGTTCAAAAATGCAAACACAAGTAAAGACTTAAGACTAATCAACAATCTAAGTACTAAATCAGAAAATCAAACCCAAACTAAATAAAGTCCAGCTAAAAGAAACGCAGTTGGAAGCAAAATAAAAACGAAGTTCCAACAACAAATTTATGAAGTAAAACAACCCATCAAAGTTTTAAATAGTAACTTAAAATAACTATATTATACAACTACTAATAAGATTAACCTAATTTAGATCAACAAGACAACAACAACAAAAAATGTAGTTGGAGGCAAATACAACAAATTCCAAAAAAAAAATTTAAAGTGACACAATCACCAAACAGCCGACTAAATTAAACCAACAAAAAAAAATTCAAAGTACTCAATCTACTACCATAACTAATAACACATCAAAAATAAACTAAAACTTAAACTAATTAAAGTCTCTATCAAAATATCACAACTAATTACTTTAATTATTTACAACAAACTTACAAAATCAACAAAGCAAACCTACAAAATCAATAAACCTAATCAATCACACTAACAAAAAAAATAAATTCAAAATCAAATCATAAAATTTCAAAGTCAAAAAGAACAAAATTAATCAAAGTTAATCAACTTAACAAAGGCAAAGGGCAATAAACAACAGATAGATCCCTATTCCAAAGCAGAAAGAAAAAATGTACTAACTATTTTACAAAATGAAAGCACAGAAAAGAGCAAGGAAAGAGAAATGAAAGACCCCACAGGAAGAAAAATGAAGCTAATCCCTCAGTGCTTAGAACTGTACAGTAAGCACTACCGTAAAACTGGAGACGGTAACAGTACAAAACAGGACATGGACGACACAACTACTCAATCTGAAAAATCTCTGTCTGCGTGACCTACTGCCAAAAATTCTAAAAAACCCAACACAGGGGACAAAATTAAATTTAGCAAAGCAGGGAAACAACTACAAATTTTAACTAACACAGAGTAATCGGGGTCACCAAATGTTACGGCTGGAATTTACGTGTGTATGTCTGTATGTATGTATATCTACTCCTATCAGAAATTGTGCGTGCTACTCTCTGTTTACTATCTAGCCTTCACACACACACACACACATTCCAACCAGGCACAAAGACAATAACACAGTTACGGCCCTTTGCCTCTGTACCTCTATTAGAATGTTCAATAACACAACATAAACGTATTATTCCACATTCATCCTACAAATCACTCTCACTCAACGAGTAGGTGCTATTTCTGTTAACATACAGAAAACTAGCTGCACATAAATACAAACATGTTACTTTGTCATGCAGTCTACAATTCACGTGCACACACGTATAACACTTTAAGCTTTGTTCCCTGAGAGCCCGTCTCTCACTACACACGAAGTCATTGTCTCAAGCAATACTTCTGTCAATATCCACTTCTGTTACACACAGATGACAAAAACCACGACGCTCGACGTCTCGTGGTTGTTCACTTGGGAAACGTATCTCCGTACAGCTATCACGCTGGTTAATTTCTCCCAGTCGTACTCACATATTCAGTGGCACGTACTGCTCCACCCCACCCACACAAACTATCTTCGTGTGGTGGAATGGGGACGGGGTTCCCGTTTTACAGCGCTTCACGCTGTCTCCCCTCCTGCACTCCCCATAGCTCACGGCTCGGGCGTAAGGGCAGAACCTCCCGTCTCGTTCCCCAACTTCCGCGACCGCTCTCGGCCCGGGATGCTAAAATACACAAGTTTAAACTACCATAAGTCTCCATACTTGAATAAACTTTTATGACATTCTTTATCACTACCGTCAACTAACTTATGCGGTTACAGTATATACACCCGCTTACTCATAAGCGACTTCATTTCCGAAAAACATGTAAACATTCCATTTTCAACAATGGCTGACAACAGCGCACGCTTTTCAGCCAATTCATACATGACTCTCCCGGTCATTTCTCAAGTCAATATTTCCGAGCAAAATAATATCTCCGAGCAAAATATCAATTCAATAAATACCTGTAAACACAGCAGTTGAATCCACCGATTCAATACCGCGGCACGAGTCTAACCGACCTCCCAGCGCCCGGTGAGAAACTTTACCCAGTAAGAGACCCGTCTTCTCTTGTCAATGGTCTGCAAAGCTCTGCTGTCTAATCTATCTACAAACGTGACCTCAGTCACTACTCTTCTCTGATTGGTCACATCTCACACGTGACATCACTGCACTGTACGGACAATATTTCACCGCACGGTGCCTACTCAAAGTTCGTGGCCCATGAAATTGTGTACACCTGCGTCACATAACTCCAATATACATTATGTGCAAATCCGTTTGTCACACTGATCCGTGTATGTGTCTTTTCCATTTCATTACAGATGGAATTGTCCGCTGTCACCCTTGATAGCTTCTTGGATGTAAGTACTGAAGAAACTGTTCAAACGCAACCACTTCAAGATCTAAGTGAGGCTATAGGCCTCCCAGCCATGACGTCAACGCCGGCAAAGAAAACCGTTCTCACTATCCTGATCGCAGTCAACAATTTTAATTCTGTCATTGCCTGATACATTGATCTTCTGATTGCGTTCATTCAACTCACTTGGCACTACAGAAAACTGTTTTCGAATAAAGGACTTTTTTCCTGTCTTGTGGTTTAATGAAACACAGCGGTACTGCAGTTGGTTGTTTGGATGTGTTGCAACGCAATGATTAATTACAGACTTAAAATCCTCAAACTCCTGGAAACAGTGAGCACAGCGAAAATCCATGACCAGATATGCTGAAACAAGAAAGAAAAAGATGTTATCTTTTGGGGATTTATAGAATGAACAAAGAGAGAGAGAGAGAGAGAGAGAGAGAGAGAGAGAGAGAGAGAGAGAGAGAGAGAGAGAGAGAGAGAGAGAGAGAGAGAGAGAGAGAGAGAGAGTTTTGAGTTGAGTCTGTCCACAATTACTGGAAAACACACAACTGCTGTGTTATGTTCTCTTGATCTTGCATAAAAGTGACAAAAAACATCCAGCTAAGTCATATTTCTGTGGAGAGCTGTTTTTCGCATCAAACTGCCACACACAGACCGACAGACACAGAGAGACCCAACTATATTATTTTGAAGTACTTGACGCGGCGCTCACCCGATCGGTGACGCGGCACACACCCATGAAAAAATAAAAAAGGATCCGGCGCACACCCGACAAAAACTTGGGTGACTTCAGAAATTCATGCAGTGTAATCAAACTACAGCACTATACGTCTCAACAAGTGACTGAACTATCAATAAATGACCATCGAACGTTCTCCGATTGTCTGCAGCTTAGTTCGTGAGCTTGATTTTCCATGAGAATCGTGGAAAACCTAGATTTAAACAGAATACGCTTGAGAACTGTGAATAATCTTATATCTACGTCCACACATGCGTCCGAGGAACAAAATGAATCGATTCCAGGATACTATAACACCTTATGCTAAAGTGAAGACAACGGCAATGTTATGATATGTTATTTGGAAGAAATTAGAGGCGATTTTCTGGAGATACGCACTGCGAACAGCTGATGCGTTTGACGTCATGCGGTGACGCGGCGTATTCCAGTGTCACCCGGCTTGGCAGGGTGTTGTAGGGACATCACGATATTGCAAGGCGCGCGCAGGTCTTTTTACAAAGTATCGGAAAACAAGTGTGTTCTCAGAATCCAAACCGGACGAGTTAGTGTTACGTGTTTTACACATTCTTTTGCATCTGTCTTTTTATGAGGTACTTGAATGTGAGTGTTTGTGATGTCTGGAGTATTGTGTACGTGTGTGTGCGTGCATGTGTGCGTGTGCTTGTATGGGTGTGTGTGTGTGTGTGTGTGTGTGTGTGTGTGTGTGTACGTGCGTGCGTGCATTCGTGCGTGTGTGTGTGTGTGTATTTGTGCGTATTTGTGTGTGGTGGGGGTTGGTGTTTGTGAAGGACACGACCTGATCAAAATAAACTTTGTAAAACCTTGCAAAGGAAAGCACGCCTTTTTTTCGTAACTGAATACAGAATACAGGACATGAAATTCAAGACGAAACAACGAGGAACATTGTTGTTTAAAAACGACGCTCACAGAAGCTAAAATCTGTGAATAGAAACGTCTCACAAGTTATCCTGCTCTTCTTATTTCGTACAAACACATTACACTTCGTTGCCTCTTTTGAAAACGATGTTTTGTGTCAAGAAAACCATTCACACTTCAGAGAGTAGGAGCTCACTATTTTATTACTGACACTCTGTATTGGCTGTAAATGAATGTTTTCCCTGGAGGTGAATCGTAACATCTTGAACAAAAAGATTATCTAAAGTTAGAATATAGCACTTGAATAGTACTTTAATGATAATTGTTTGTGATGATGGACATGTCCACACTTCTCGTTGCACAAACACTTGATAACGATAGTCACTGTCTTCGAATGCTTCGTGTGTGTCATGCTCCGGTCATTTTCTTGTTCTTTGTTGTTGTTGTTGTTGTTGTTGTTGTTGTTCGTGGTGGTGGTGGTGGTTGAGGTTGTGCCTTCGTGTTTGCCAAAACATTTAGCTTTTTTCGAAATCATACTCCTGTTAATTAATTAGTTTTGACAAGACAGGTACAACATACCACCGGAGTTGATGTTTTTACATTTAGTCAAGTTTTGACTAAATGTTTTAACATAGAGGGGGAATCGAGACGAGGGTCGTGGTGTATGTGTGTGTGTGTGTGTGTGTGTGTCTGTCTGTCTGTGTGTGTGTGTAGAGCGATTCAGACTAAACTACTGGACCGATCTTTATGAAATTTGACATGAAAGTTTCTGGGAATGATATCCCCGGATTTTTTTTTTTTCGATAAATGTCTTTGATGACGTCATATCCGGCTTTTTGTAAAAGTTGAGGCAGCACTGTCACACCCTCATTTTTCAATCAAATTGATTCAAATTTTGGCCAAGCAATCTTCGACAAAGGCCGGACTTCGGTATTGCATTTCAGCTTGATGGCTTAAAAATTAATTGATGACTTTGGTCATTAAATATCTGAAAATTGTAAAAAAAAAATAATTATCAAACGATCCAAATTTACGTTCATCTTATTCTTCTTCATTTTCTGATTCCAAAAACATATAAATATGTTATATTTGGATTAAAAACAAGCTCTGAAAATTAAAAATATAAAAATTATGATTAAAATTAAATTTCCGAAATCGTTTCAAAAACTATTTCATCTTATTCCTTGTCGGTTCCTGATTCCAAAAACATATAGATATGATATGTTTGGATTAAAAACACGCTCAGAAAGTTAAAACGAAGAGAGGTACAGTAAAGCGTGCTATGAAGCACAGCGCAACCGCTGCCGCGCCAAACAGGCTCGTCACTTTCACTGCCTTTTGCACTAGCGGCGGACTACGTTCAGTTTCATTCTGTGAGTTCCACAGCTTGACTAAATGTAGTAATTTCGCCTTACGCGACTTGTTACAACTCAGTTGGTGTGCTCATGTGACGTTCAACGTAGGCAAGAATGTTTAAATCTAGCTTCTTTTAGTAGATATGAACAAATAGTAATAATTTCCAAACCATCTGCATCCTTGTGTGAATATTCAAACCAAACATACTCAAGCAGGTGCTTAAGCTCGTAAAAGAAATCTACTCTGCTGTCAGTTTCCAGTTGGACCTTTTTTCTTTGCCAAGACGGCAGGTCTTCTCTTCCAGTTGAACGGATATTCTGTAGTAGCCAAGTTCCCTATCGTTTGGGGAAACTCACCACCGACGGTACGTTTTAATTACAACAAATATCTTGTGTTGACCAAGTTCACTATCGTTGGGGGAAAATCACTACAGATGGTTTGGTCAATATTGGTCTCCTAAAGGAGTTTTGTAACGGAAATAGACGTCTAGGGTCTGGACTCGTTTGTTATAGACTCGTTTGTCAGAGTAAAATTCTAACCTTGAGGCATTCCTCAAAGTCAGACGAGCGATTTAAAATAGGCGGATTTTCGCTCAATGCCTCTTGCAACGTGCAAATTTTACTCTGTGACTGTGAACATGTCTTGTTTTACTTGTGTTTGTCTCTATCCAAATTGTGTTGCATGCCGTGTGATATGTTCTCACATAGAAAGTCCCCAATAGGCAGTTAACCTCCTCATAGGTTGGTAACCTCCTCCGTATTAGAATCTAGAACACACACACACACACACACACACACACACACACACACACACACACACACACACACAAGCACGCACAAACACACACACACACACACACATACAAATGCACACACACGCACGCACACACACACGCACACACACACGCGCGCACACAGAGTTGTAAACGAATGAACTATTGCCAGCTATGATTATTTTTTGTCAAGACCTCCATAATATACACTTCTTGGCTCATTCGTTTTTTTCTTACAAATAATTCTACAAGAATTCGAATAAGTCGCAATATATATTTATAGATGATAAAGAATGTTTGTGTGCAAACCATAAATAATATTATTTTCAAAATAATTCTGCGAAAATTCACAATGCTTACAATGTTTATAAAATAGTTTTACGAAAATTCACAATATTTACATGTTAAAAAAACGATCATTCACAACATTTACAAAATCAACAAAATTACAGCTCTATAAAAATTCACCGTATATAACATATCAAAAAATCACGCTTTCGTTTATAAAGGAACTTCTTAAGCAAAATAAGTAAAATTACGTGGTATCAACATTTATATTAAACATATTTATGTAAGTATATAACAGACGGTCGCTGTGGCGGGGTGGTAAGACGTCGGCCTCTTAATCAGAAGGTCGTGAGTTCGAATCCTGGCCGCTGCTGCCTGGTGGGTTAAGAGTGGAGATTTTTCCGATCTCCCAGGTCAACTTATGTGCAGACCTGCTAGTGGCTTATCCCCCTTCGTGTGCACACGCAAGCACAAGACCAAGTGCGCACGGAAAAGATCCTGTAATCCATGTCAGAGTTCGGTGGGTTATAGAAACACGAAAATACCCAGCATGCTTCCTCGAAAAGCGGCATATGGCTGCCTGAATGGCGGGGTAAAAAAGGTCATGCACGTAAAAATCCACTCGTGCAAAAACATGAGTGTATACGTGGGAGTTTCAGCCCACGAACGCAGAAGAAGAAGAAGAAGTATATAACAAATGATATGTTTGGCAAACCAATTTTAGACTTTGCCAGCAATGCTTAAAGGCACAGTAAGCCTCCCGTAAACCATCACAGAGCTCCCCGAGCGTCTACATATAGTACAAGCATACTTCCATTTGAACGCTCACCGAACGGGAACATCCTGGCTGCTTTCTGTCGAGCGTGAGAAATTTTCAAAGAATTTATTTTCGTGGACTTGGCCTCAACAGCAATGGCGCCTCGTTTTGGTGCTGGACGGCTGTTATGAATACCGGAATTCACGCCCGGACAGTAAGCCTCCCGTAAACCATCACAGATACTGTCAGGCTTTTACACACAGTACAAACACCCTTCCATTTGAACGCTCACCAAACGGGAACATCCTAGGTGCCCTACGTAAAGAGCGAGCAATTTTTTAAGAATTAATTTTGCAGATTGTCTCGAACACTTTTTGGACCCATCCTGAACTCAGGTCAAACATGAGTTACTTCCCTTCGGGTCTCATTCTATCGATGTAAACTGACGATAGCCGTGAATCGATGATTATCAAAATGTTTTTGGACCGTGGTGCGTTTTTGCGCTAGACCTAACTTTTAAAATCTAAATAATAAATTGACAGCTTGTTACACAAACATTCTTTAATCATAAAAGAATTCTTTTTTCATCAAGACAAGATCAGTACAATTCGAAGTTGTGAAAGTTTGAAAAAAGAAAAGCCCGGAAGCAGGGTCACGCAAGGGTCGTAGCAGACGACGCCGGTTTATCAGTGCATATCGCCGTTCCTCTCAACAGTCAAAAGCCATCGCTAGAGTTCTTGTGAACCACAGCCGTTTGTTTCGTGCATAAAAACGTGCTATTGTAAATAGTCGCATTCAAATAACTAACTGACGACTACATTCTTTGAAAAGCGAAACTGGATCACACGGGTTTACGATGGCTCAGGGGTAAGATAAACCACGCAAAAATAAATTCTTTGAAAATTGTTCGCTCTTTACGGAGGGCACCTAGGATGTTCTCAATCGGTGAGTGTTTAAATGAAAGGGTGTTTGTACTGTGTGTAAAAGCCTGACCGTATCTGTGATGGTTTACGGGAGGCTTACTGTGCCCTTAACACATATTTTCTCTAAATCTCACAAAGGCAGATTTTAAGAAAAGACGCAGCCTTATATTTTAGGGGCGGATCACATCATTTTTAAGAGGGGGGGGGGGTTCCACATTTCTTTTAGGAGCAGATCGAGGATGCGAAGCGTTCAGTTAAGGGCGCGAAGCTCCTGGGGAAACCCCGGAAATCCCCCTCTGGATTCGCCCATATATCTGTATCCTGATTAAATTAAAATCCAATTCAGGTCTATCTTTCTTTCAACACTTTCATTTTTTTCAATGTTTTTTTACACTGAACACAGCTGTGAAAAAAGCGATTGGTGAATAGCAATCAGATCTTTTCTTTGCTGAGTCAACAGACTCGGGTTGCCGATAAATTTCATAAACACATATTAAACAATCGCGTTTAGACCCGGACTCTGACGGTCCTTGACTTTTCCACGTCTCTAAATATTCTGATAATCTGAACCATTTGAAGTAGCAGGAGCTTGCTTTGAAGATGAAGAACCCCACCCTAGCGGACTCACTGTGTTGTAGTATTCGGAACACGCGCTTGCTCCCTGCTCTGTCAGTTCCGCAGTAATTCGGGCAGCTAGCGAATCGTAAGGTCTGTTATCTCCCCTGTCCTGCGACAAGACTTCGTAAGTGTTGTTCTGATTGGTCATATCAGCATACGCGTGTTCTTCGAGGTTTCGATTGGTCAAACCATCATACACGTTGAGGGGTGTGAGATAGTAGTTGGAAGCGTCTGAAGATCTCGAGGGATCTCTGCGGCCTGCGGATTAATATTAATAATAATAATTACAACACAACGTGACCTTTATGTTCTTTAATTACTTCTCGCTGACATTTTAGGACATAAGGGCTTTTTAGGTGCCTAAGGCATTCTTAAAAGCTCATTCAAAAATTCCAACTAGTTTAAGAGATATATTTTTAATTAAACACCTTTCTGGGTGCACACGGACTCACGACCACCGGCGAAGGTTAAACATGATTTTGGAATGTTTTTTGCTATTATGAAAACGTTTAATAACTATTGGTAGTTTATGTTGTTGTTGACTCTATCTACGTTGTTGTTGTTGTTGTTGTTGTTGTTGTTGTTGTTGTTGTTGTTGTTGTTGTTGTTGCTGCTGATGATGCTGTTTATACACAAGTTTGATTCAACTTTGTTTCCATTCGTGGAAAAAAAGCAAAACTTGTTTGGTTATGTTAACAATAAAACACAATGACAATGACAATGACAATGACACACACACACACACACACACACACACACACACACACACACACACACACACACACACACATGTTACAGCTGGAACAGAAACGGGGTATGGGAAGCAAGAAAATCTACAATGAGTGACAGATACCTTTAATTTGAAGACACAAGAAGAATTTACTTGAGAGCATATTCTGAAACGTCCATCAAGTTTCGACGGATTGGCCCATAACAGTGGCTGTGCATGTTTGAGACGCAATCAATATATTAGAACACCTGATAACCGGAAGTGTACTTACCTCCTGTTGTCATTGACAGGTCCTCGGTGTTTCTGTTTTCATCATCAGGTTTGCTGCAACAAAGCCAAACATCTTCAGGAAACAGCGCACAACTTGTGGTGTTTTTTTTTTTTACATTTAGTCAAGTTTTGAGATAGACAAAGAATCAGGACGAGGGGGTCAAACAGATTGACTAAATGTGTTGACATCTTGTTGTTTTGGCACATTATAAATCTGTTTCCGTGAACCGTACAGATATGTTGGAGAATAGCGGAAGCTTTACAAAGGATTCCTCCGCCATTAGCTCTTTTATTACC